>NC_133659.1:307716140-308016140 GCF_037893015.1 Macrotis lagotis | reverse complement strand
AAGGAGTCTCTTGAAGCACAGAGAGGTTAAATGATTAGTCTAGGGTAGCTAGATGGAGTCAGGAGGACCTGAGTTCAAATCCTGTCTCAGACACTTGACATTAGTTATGTGACCTTGGACAAGTCTTTTAACCCCATTGCCCTGCAAAAATCAATAAATAAATAAAAAAGAAAAGAATTGTTTAGTCACAGGGGAGCGGCTAGGTAGCATAGTGGATAGAGCACCGGCCCTGGAGTCAGGAGTACCTGAGTTCAAATGAGGCCTCAGACACTTAATAATTAACTAGCCTTGGGCAAGGCACTTAACTCCATTGCCTTGCAAAAAAAAATAATTATAAAAATTAAAAAATATGTTAATAGAGTCACAGGGACAGTATGTATGGGTCAAGATGTTAATTTAGATCTTCCTAACTAAAAAGCTGGCCATCCACATACGTCTTCACGTTCTTGATGATTTACAATCCTCATGGATAGTATTAAATATTTTCCATACAATATTACTAAGCTATAGTGATGCCTTTGGAGTCGACTGAAGATTTGTTTGAATGTTTCCAACTCACTGATCCTTATTTTTCCTACTTGTCATCAAGTAAGGTACATTTTCAAGTTTAATATTCATCATAATATTTTCTCATTACATTTTGAAAAATCTAGACAATCAATAGAATAATAAACCAATTCTGATTTTAATATTTGATGATTCCTGAGGTTTCAATGTTCACACTGAGAGTAAACTAGAGGATTATGGGAGATAGTTTGAACTGACTCTAGAATGTCCCTGTATAACTTTTCTGTCCCCTGATAGAAGGCAAGCTCTCTGAGAGAAGGAATTGGATCATTCTGTTTTTATCCCTGGAACTAAACTAAAGTAAGAATTTCCTAAATGCTTGCAGACTGATTGATTACAGAATTACCTGATACTATTTTTATATCAATATAGACAAAAATATGGATATATTAATGAAATTCAGCATATGTACTTATCAAAATGAATTTCTCATTTCTGGAAGATTGGTAGAGTGCTCACGTTTGTAAGGGTAGTACCAATGCCTATAATACAAACTTTTAGTATTTTAAATTCAGTTCAATTTCCTTTAATGTCTCTAATATGGATTTCAATGGTTTGATATCAGTTCATTTCAAATCAACAATTATTCATAAAGCATCCACTGTCTACCAGTCTATAGTAGATTCTGGAGACACTAAGACAAAAATGAAACTAACTCTTCTAAAGGAGCACATATATTATATGGAAAAGATAGAAGAGAGTGATATGTGTATTTATGTATATATATGTATATATTTATATTTACATACATAAATTTGGCTATTGTTAAAGAATCAATTAATTATATTAATCAATATAATAAATAACTAATAAACAATATAATAAATAACTAATTAAATTAACAATTATATCATCCTTTCTTCTTATGGGTGGAGATCAGGAGATAGAAGCAGAGGGGGGAAGAAGTGGAGGAGGCAGTAGACAAGAGAGATCTAAGTACCTCTGGCTTCAATTTTTAAGAGGGTAGATTTGCAATTTCAACAACTCTTCAGATCACTTAAAGGATAAAAAGAATCAAGAAAGGAGGCATCATGGGATGAATTCACAATTTCTATTATGATTCTATTTTCATTGGCTACAACTGAGACTTGGATGAGATCAGATAGTCTCTTTCTCTTATTTGAGATGTGTTATCTTGCTCCCAATTAGCTCCTTCAATCTCTATTGTATTATTTATCTTTTTTTACATGTATACTTTCTCTGATTTCTATATTGCTATCAACTTGAACAAATGGGTTTCTTTTCTCTTTGTTACAGCTTCATTGCAGAACTGGCATCTAATGCGAAAGGGAGTCAATTCTCATTTACAAAGCTTGGTTCATATATTCCTATTAATAGTAAACAGGGGTTTAGAGTGAACCTAAAACCAACATCCCCTAGACTAATAATATTGAAAAGAACAGATAGGCATCATTTTAGTCTAGTATTTCTCTCTCTCTCTGAGAATAACAGAGTGCCCAGCCTTTAGCCCCAACCTCCTGCTTCTCCTTCTATTAAGAATCAAAGTCTCTCTTAGAGAATGGGGGAAGGACAAAATGCTAGAGATAAATATTCTTGCCTCTTTGAAAGTTCCACAATGCACTCCTTACATATATGTATATAAGAATAAACACACCTGTATATGCATTGTGTTTATACATACACATGCCTAAATGCATTGTATGCATATATGCATGTGGACAATATATGATCTATTTTAATAAATTGTAAGTTTCTTGAACTCAAAGATAACTTCACTTTTTTGTCTCTCTATCTCCAAGCATTAAATTAATAAAAACTCAGTTGGATAATTGATTGTGTGTGTGTTTGTGTATACAATTTATTAAGATGGTGCTTAGGCATAGAAAGACAAAAATATAAAACTATCTCTGCTCTCAAGAAGAATGCAGTTTATTAAAGTAAACCATATATGTAATATGTATATATATATATATATATATATATGTATATACATCAGTATTGTTTTTGTTTGTCTTCATTGGACCTATGATTTCACTATATACACATTTTATATATTTACATACATGTATATCTACATACATCTATACTTGTATATAAATATGTATATATATATATATATATAAATTAAATCTAGAAAGAACAAATATATAATAAGGGCACAACAATTTAGGATTAGTATTTGGGTCATGTTTATTTAATTAAAAAATCAATGAGAAGAACGAGGAAGAAGTTACAGGAAAAACAGAAACTGTCTTTGCCAATTATGGCATTGCCATGTTTTCCATAGCTTTTCAATATTAATTACTGTTACTTTTTCAAATAAAATTTGGATATAGTGCAATTCATAGAAGCAACATTTTTTTTTCCAAAAAAAAGCGTTAGTAGACTTAAAGGAAATGGGAACAAGATTGAAAGGATATATTACTGTTGGTCATCTGTTCACTTTCTAAAAATAACCCATAGAGTCAAATACCACTCTCCATTACTCAAACAATTTCTGAGTCAAAACCTATTCCCAGTCATTCAGATTTAACTCCTGCTGAGTCGTTCATGAGTCAGGATCTGCATATCCAAGTTGGGTCTTGATATTTCATCCAAAAGAAAAAAAATAGACTATATCCTATGTTTCTATGTCTGAAATTATTATACAAGTTGTAGTTTCTTGTCCTTGGAATCATAGAGCATAGGCCTGGAAGGGGCTTTTTCTTTTTTTATGCAAGAGGTAAAGGAGACCCTAGTTTTCTTTCCAAAAATAGTTAAGAGGTCCTTACCACCAGAGAAGCAAGCAGTAGTCTTTCTCTCCTAATCTAGAGAAGCAAGTAATATTTTCTGGACTTTCTTGCTCAGCCATAGATGACACTAAGATCTATGTAATGTTAGCCTCTAAAGAAAATATGTCTTATAGAAAACTCAATATAATAGTTCTTGGAACCTCTGGAAGCTGGGTCACCCTCAAGCTTGGCTTAGCCCCTGGGATATCTGCTATGTGTTGTGTCAACTATGTCAATAGATACGACCTGAGTTTTCATTTTGGCCTGAGGAATTGCATGTGATTATGGAAATGTGGTTCACTTAGGGAAGAAAGCTAAAGATTGAAGGAGGCACCATGGAATTGAGAAAGACATAACTATTAAAGGACTCAGCTTCTAATCCAACTCTACTGGCTGACAAACTGGGTTTCTCTAACGACTTATTGCCTTACAGATGAAATGAGGAAGTATTTACCACCTTCATAGACCCCTTGGGTGAGGTGAACTGTAAGATGTCTTGGAAAAAATTATTAAAATGCTAATTTGACAAGATACTGTAGGAATATGCTCATCTGTCTTCATTTAGTGAGAGTAGAACTTTTTAATGAGCTAATATTAGTCTTGGTTAAAATTCTTTTTCTTAGAAAAAAAAATTAGTCCTAATACTGTTTGTCTCAGAAAAAGACACTTAAGTTTTGAAAGGCATTAGGGGTTCACTGCAGCAGGCTTCCCTTGTTACCAATCCTTTTTTTTTCCCCTATCCAAATGTTCCACTTTTCCTTGGTCTCAGTAGGATAGCTGTTTTTCTTTTCTATTTTTTTTCCTAAAGAAACAACTATTTAAAAGGATAAAATGTCTTTTGGAAGGTACTAATTTTCAATAGCACATTGTCACTTTATTCAATTTACTGACTAATACATTTTTTATGAAATCTTGTGCCTATTTTGTTTGATTTAAGCAAAGTCAAAATGTCATAGATGTATTCATAAATAATATCCTTCTTATTAATGGTAAAATTAATTGCAATTAGTTTTATAAATGAACAAAGAGTGGGATACCGTATTTAAAGTAGTATTTTTTTTCTTGGGGGAGTGGGGAAGGTTCTAATTTCTATTTGCATATAAATACCAATCTTCAAGGGACTGGTTGGTCATTGAATCTATGTTATTGTTCAAGTCTATTTGACTCTTTGTGACCCCAGTCAGGGTTGTCATAATGAAGATACTGGAGTAGTCTGTCATTTCTTCTTTCAACTCCAAGGCAAACCGAGTTAAGTGACTTGCAAAGGGTCACAAAACTAGAAGGAATATGATGTCAGGTTTGGTCTCAGGTCTTCTTGAGTCCAAGGCTGCCTGTACCACCTAGCTGCCAATTGACCCCAATTCCTTCATTTTACAGATGAAGGAACTAAATTGATTTGAACTACCTGTGAGCAAGCAGATAGTTATGGTCAATGATGAAATTATTAATGCCATTCTACCTCTCAAATCAAGTGGAGATTGGGGTTATAAGTAATTACATGCTAAAAACATTTTGTGAAGGTCATCTATGATGGACTTAGTTATTCTTAGTAGTACAATGATCAAAGACAATTCTAAAGGATTTATGATGGAAAATGCTATCGACATATAGAGAAGGAGCTATGGAATCTGGATGTAGATCAAAGTTAATTATTTTGAATTATGAAAAATTTTTTATGCTTTATATATTTTCCCTGTCATGTTTTTCCTTTCTAATTCTTCTTTCACAACATGGCTAATATGGAAATATGTTTAACATAGTCCGGAATATATAACCTATATCAAATTATTCATTATCAAGGGGAAAGGGGGAGGGAAGGGTGGGAGGTAGAAAAATAAGGAGGTCAAAACGTTAGAAAAAAAAGAAAGCTGAAAAATGTTTTTACAAGAAGTTGCAAAATAAATATTTTAAAGTAATTATGTCTGGATATGGAAATAGGGGACCTGAATTCAAATTCTGATCTATCACTTGCCACTTGAGTGATCTTGAAGAAGTCCCTTCTTTTCATTTATATCCCAGGTTAAGAACTCTTGCTTTGGGGTATCTTTTAATTCTAAATCTATACTATCAAATTAATAACAATTCACAATTTTAACTATGGAACCTTCTGTTGCTTACTATTCTATTGTGTAATAGCATAGGAGATGGTCAGACAAGATCTGAAATTAAAATTTAATTAAATAAGAATTTTTTCTTGATGGTGGTTTCAATCTACCAACCTTCCTACTGAGAACCTTATGGAGGAAGTCTCTCTTAATTAGTATAGTTTATCTTGAAACACTCTTTCAGGTCTAAAAATCTTATGATCTTGAAAACCATTTTAGATGACAGGGTTTCTTAATATTTAGTTAACATTTAACATTGTATTGCCAAAGCTTAAGAAAACATAAAACTAACAAAGAAATGTTTGAGTTGAAAACAAATTTTCAGAGAAGGCAAAGAGAAAAAGATGAATTGAAGGTGAAGAAAGAACAAAATAATTCTAGAGGGAGTAGAAGGAGGAACAGAAGGAAAGTAGAAGAGAAGGAAGTTGTTAAAAAAAATAAAGTGATTAAAATAAACTAAGAGATAATTTGGCAAGAAAAAGTAATAGCAAAGTCAAATCAGATAAAGGTAAAAAGTTACTGACAAAATGCTTAAAAACCAACCCAAGAAAATGCTAAAGAAGAAAGGGACCACTTGGAAATTTAGGAAGTCCACTAGTAATAGTCAATGAAGTTCTGTAGGGAATGTGTCTAGAAAAAAATTAAGAGAAGACAGGGAGATGGAGGGGAGAGAGAGAGAGAGAGAGAGAGGAGAAAGATTAGATAGAGATGGATGGATAGAAAGATAGATGTATGGATGGGTAGGTAGGTGGATGGATAGACAGGCAGACAGGCAGACAGACAGACAGACAGACAGACAGATAGATAAAAACAAATGAATAGATCTTTTAACAAATATTTACTGGAAATCAGACAAAGAGTATATACTGTTTCTCTTTATGTTTTAAACAAGTAATGGCTATGAATAATCAAAATATATTCCTCCTATCCAAGAAGATCAAGGAACTTAAAGAACAGGTTTCCATTTTAGAGATTATGAGGGAAACAAACATTTCTTTCACCAAAAATAAATGGAGGAAAATCTTTAATGTGAAGGAAAAAAAAGAAAGAAAAGTTCTGAGGTGTCAGAAAGTAATCTTGTCCTAGCTGCAGATGTTGAAAGAATTAAAGATATAACAAAGAAGAGAAAGAAAAAAATGAAGATTGAATGGAATTGAATTTTGGGCATTTGTTTGACCTCCAAGAAATGATGATTGGATTCATAGGAGGTATCAGGTTACAGATTATCCTGGAATCATAAGAGGAAGAAGAGACAAGTAGTGGTAGCAGTTTGAACCTATTGAGGGGTACTAAGGCAACTATTTTCCAAATCAATAAGACCAGAGAAGTTTTATGTCTTTCTAGGGTATATATATATATATGTATATATATATGTATATATATATACATATATATATACATATATATGTATATATATATATATATATATTTATATCGAGAAATGCAAGAAAATCTCTTAAGACTTAAAAAGTGAGATGACTCATTCATTTCTTGTGAATCATATGGGGAAAATAATATTACCAGAAGTAATATAGAAAATATTATTAAGGAAAATTTTTTATGTTGGTAGTAAAGGCCAAAAGTTAGAGAATAGAAAAAGAAACTATTGAAAAAAACTAAGAATGATATTATGTAATACCATATATATAATATATATATATATATATATATATATATATATATTATTATATATATGAGTCAATCAACCATAACACATTCAGGCCATACCAAACCAACTATAATATAAGTACAAAACATTTTTTTATGAAAGTAAAGGAAGATTCAAAATTTGGTAGTTATTTATTACTTATTCTGAGGTTCACTAAGATAGTAAAAATGATAATGTTACCTAAATTAATAATCAGGTTTAGCTCTACATTAATTTTCCTATTGATGAACTATATATACTAAATCAATGATGCCAAACACAAATAGAAATGGGAACCACTAATTTATATATAAGAATCCCTATAAGTTGCATATTGATTCAGTTTGAAAATGTGATGTCATCTGTTTTTTGGAATTTATTTTATTAAACATTACCTAATTAGATTTCATTCTAGTTTTGGAGTACATGGAAATATGGAAGTGTTATGGATCAGTGAAGCCAATAAGTTATTTTTGATACCTCTGAACTAGACAAAACAATAAACATTTTCAGCAAGAAAAGTTCAAGATTTCCAAGGGAAGCAGTGACCAAAAGTTATAATTAAGGAGACATAGCATTGCTATAGTTCAGAATAGATTATAAGCTAATAATCATCAAAATAGCTAGGTATTGATTTTTAAAAAGATAAAAATGTAAATCCAAGGACCATCCTTGGACTTTTTACCCTAAACGATTACCAATTTTAAGAATATAAACTTCTTTAATAATGTTGAAATATGGTTACAATCCAAATAACCTCACTAAATCTTGAGTGACTCAGAGTTGAAGAAAAATATGAGAAAAATACCTTTTCTCTTAAGTAACAGAAATAATTTTGCTGTTGGAAGCAATGCAAGAAAAAGGATTCTCTGTCTCACCAGTCTTCTTTCATGCTTGCAAAGGAAAGCTCCTAGGGTGATCTGCATGTATCTGATGGGGCATGATAAGAGTTGGAAAGGAATCTAAAACCATTTCCTCACCCGAATTCAAGTAGTAACTTGGATCAAGGAGGGACAATGGAGCCAAAAGCTAAAGAGTTCAAAAAGACAATCTTAATCTAGGCCTGACAGCTTTTTCTCGCTTTTGCCAATTAATTGGTTGTGTGCGGGGTCCAGTTCAAACTCACCAAAAGAACAGAAATAGCCTAAGGCTGGGGTTTAGCCAGAGAGTTGAGGCCCTTCACTTTGAAAAAGAGGACAAATACTAGTTATAATTAAGAAAAGAATGGCAGATAATGGAGTAGCCAGGAAAAGGACTTAAAGTCAGAAATTCAGAGCAGATAATTCTATTCAGGACCACATGATCAACTGTCTGTTACCTGAGATGATCAGATTATCCAACAATGCAAGCATATATGTAGAAAGCAATACCAGGTTATAGAGATAGTCAATGAGGAGGCCAGAATAGGTGTATGAAGTGCCTTCTTTCTTCATGATACAATATAAAGTCTTCCATAAGTTGCTTAAAGTATCAGACTTCATCAAGATAATAAAAATGATAATACTGAAAATAATAAAGTATTTTACAAATATAGTTCTGCCGTTCAAATTCTCCAACTAGTAGTTTTTGCTGTTCGTCCATTGTTCTTGAAGACAACCAATGAAATGTGTGACGTCTTGACTTTCAAGTGAATGGGATTTAATTGAAGCAGATTTGGCCAAAGTCATCATCCTCACTCTTTTTGCCAGAGTCATCTGAGTCCAATGGCAAGACATAGGTCAGGGCAACAGGTGATAGCCTCGTACGTAGTCTACTATTATGATAATCTATAGAAAAATGTAGCTCTGAGATCACTGGAAGTGAAGCAATAATTAGCCTTGACTCTAGTAAAGGCTAAAACTATGTCAAATTTAGAACTGTCAGTTGTATAGTAACATACATTGAATTAAGAATTAAAAAGTCGTGTTTGAATCCTACCATTAATCTTTACTAGCTGTGCAACCCCCAGAAAGTCAGAAAATTTCTCTAAGCTCCAATTTCCTTTTGGGTTTTTTGTTTTTGTAATATTAGAACAGTGATATTTCTATTCCATAGATTTTGTGTGAGGAACAATATAATGTTATTAAGAGGAAATTTAATAGTGGTAAGATTCTACATTTGGGTTCATGAAATAAGGATAGAGGAAACAAACACTCAACAATTCCTTTGAAAAATATCTGGGGGTCTTGGTGATCAACAAATCCAATATGAGTCAACAGTGTGATGAGAAAGTCCAAAAAATGAAATAAAATATCAAGTCCTCTCTTAGGTTACATTAAGAGAAATATAATTAACAAGTTGAACAAAGATAAAGTCTGGTTGTATTCCACCCTGCTTACACCATCTAGAGTATTGTATTAAATTTGGGACATCAAATTTTAGAAAAGTATTAATAAATTGCTGCGTATTCAAAGGAAGATGATAAAGGTGATTCTAAGTCATGTCACATGTAGATCTGGTGAAGGAGGTTTAGACCTAGTAAGAGATGACTTTGCCATCTTTGAAGATATGAAGGCAGTATACTTGAATCCAAAAGAAGGTACTAGAAGCAGAATAAGCATTAGAAAAGGAAAGTCTTTCATTTCCTACAGAACTATCCCAAAATAAGAAAGACAAATCTAGATGACAAATTCCCCTCATGGGAAATCTTCAAGCAGAGGTTGAATGATTGCTTGTTGGAGACCTTATGAAGGGAATTCCTGTTTGTTGGGAGTGGGTTGTCCTAACTGACCTATAATAGCTTTAGATGGATGCTACCAAGGATACTAAAAAAAAAGCACTGTTTTCGTATTAATCCAAATTCATCAAAATCTCTTATCTATTTGTTAAGTATTTTTAAATGAGCTTGTTGAAGATTAAAATTTAATAATGAAGTTAATAATAAAAATATTTTCTTCATTTGAATAGGAAAATTAGAGTCTACTAAATCAGAATGCTCCATACACTGTCGACTGAATTCAACTTTTGTTTTATTTAAATATTTTTCTCATTTTGGTTCAAAGAGGTTGGGGAGGAAGGAGCCAAGAAATGATTGTTGGTGTTAAAATAAAAAGTGTCAATAAACATTATTTTTAATTAAATCACTCAATTTTGGTTTGCATAAAGAAAGTACATAAGGCAATGGTAAGGTGAGAAGGGGAGGGGAGTATTAAAATAGGTAGCGCAGCTCTAACAGATTCTCCTTTTTCTCTTTTAAGCAAGTAGAATATAAAAGAAAGTGTGTGTCATAAAGAACTCTTTATAATAAAATCTTGGTTAATCAAAAACCCTAAATTAATTATATTTTTTTAATAAAACACTTTTAAGAAAAAAGAGAGAAATGACAAGAAAATGAAGTGATATGGAAAAATATCCAAAATAGGATCAGTGAACATTCAACAAAATCACCTACACTTTCACCATCTCCATTCCCAAGACTGTATAATGATGTCTTGAAATTTTGAAAGTCCTTAAATATGGCAATATTAGACTTAGACAAAGAAATGTTTCAGTTAAATACACTCATTATTACCATGACAGGATTATGCACTTGCATGTACGAGAAATATATTCACCAAGTATGGAAATAGAAGAGTTGACTAAAAATTGAGCAGAAAATTCAAGGAAACAGACTGTCTCGTTTTTCTAAGCATTCTGACAAATCAAAGGTTTTATAGCTTTATTTTTGTCACCATTTTATAATATTAAGAAAATATGGGGTCATTTCTTAAATATTTTCCTGTAAGTCAATATTTAAATACCATTTCACTATAATTATTGACCTTTATGGACAATGATTACATTAATTCACATTTATAACAAAGCAGTTATATTGGAATAAAAACAAAATTGAACTGGAAATCTGAAGACATGGGTATAAATGCCAGTTCTGCCATGTTTTAGGCAGGTAAATGTGAGGAAGTCACTTCATTTTCTAGAATCAGATTCAACGATAAAATGAAAATTGGAATTGGACAATCTTGAAAGTGCAGTCTAACTCCAAATCTTGTAATCACTTATGCATTAATCTGTATCTTTGTCATTCATGTTCTCTCTCTCTCTCTCTCTCTCTCTCTCTCTCTCTCTCTCTCTCTCTCTTTCTCTCCATATACATATATATATATATATATATATATATATATATATATATATATATATATATATATATATATATAATGTCTCTGTCTCTCTCCTCTAATCTGATCATTTATCAGTGATTCTCTTAGAGTTGTAACTGACTCTTTTTAAGAGGACAGGCTCTGAAATCAGAGGACCTAATTTAAATCTCATTTCTGAGGCATAGAACCTGTGTGACTTTGGCCAAGTCATTTCATCTCCCTTGACCTAAGTTCCATCATCAGGAGGTTGAGAAGATTGAATCAGATGCCTTTTATGAACCATTCCAGCTTCAGAGAAATGATTTGCTGAACTTCTGATACCGTGTCTGGCCGAACAGATACTAACTTACATTAGTAGAGGAAGTTCATCACTGGGACTTGTATTCGACAGCAGTGGGACAGTATTTGTGCACATTATTTACATATATGTATATGTAGATATATATGTGTATAATATATACATAATGTTATGTATTATGTATGTAGATATGTATAATTTATACATAATATGTTATGTATTAATTATTAGAGCTGTATACTTGTAGATATAAATCCATATATCTACATATAGGTAGGGTACATATAGATGCATATGCATGCATGTAATGTAATCTGTATCCTCCAATACAATGTTCCCAGAAATACTGAGAGCATCGCAGTCAGTAAATTCCCTCTACCAAGTCAGGTGAGCAACTGAAAGTTGAAAGATTTTCCTGGAACATCAAGAGATTGAAAGGCTTACTTTGCCTAGAGTCAAATAACCAGGTGATGTCTCTAGAAGTTAGAAAGAAGTAGATTTCAATTTCCCATAGAGTCATCCAAGAGTAGGAAGAACCAGCTCAGGAGATGGTTGGAAATCTCAAAGATTGGATAATGATTTGTAGAGGAGATTCCTATTTGGCTGGGGGTTGGCTCCCTCAATTGACTGCTAACAGATTTAGAGGAATGCTACCATTCTGATGATGGAAAAAAATGATTGTGGTGAGGATCACAAGATAATATTTGTATAGTGCTTAGCACAGAGCTAGATATATCACATTACTGCATATGTGTTCATTTCCTTCCCTTCTACAGCTTTTCCCTGGTTCTCCCACAGGCTCTGGGACTATTTAGAAAAAGGCTAATCCTTATGCCATCCAATATTTGAAGATATCTATTATAAATTTTCAGCATCTTGTTTGCTCTTCTCAGGGCTAAAAGTGTCTATATCTTCAAGCGATTCTCAATCATATCTCATGATATGGATTCAAAGCCCATCCTTATTCTAACTGTCTTCCTTTGCATATTTTTTTTTTAGATTTTTCAAGGCAATGGGGCTAAGTGACTTGCCCAAGGCCATATAGCTAGGTAATTATTAAGTGTCTGAGGTCGAATTTGAACTCAAATACTCCTGACTATAGGGCCAGTGCTCTGTCCACTGGGCCATCTAGCTGCCCCCCTTTTCATATTCTTTCCACTCATCGATGGCCATCTTAAAACCTGGTGTCTGGAACTAAAAACAAGATTCTAGATGAGGTCTGTCTTGGGCAAAGGACCTATTGCTTCTCTATTACTGAGAATTATGGTATTCTTAAAGTTGTCAAGATTGTACTCTTTGGTTAGCACACAGTCAACAAAGCTAGCAATCTACCAAACACACCTTTCTCCACTCTTTTCAGAGCAATTGTATTTCTGAGGCTTCCCCATTTGTGAAACTAACTTTTCTATCCATGCCTAAGACTTTGTATTTGTTTATATTTAATTATACCCTATTAGATTCAGGCCAGGTTTTTGACCTGTGAAGATCCTTTCTAATGCTTAGTGTCTTAACCAATAGTTCCATGTAACTGCAAATTTGATGAGCCACCTATGATTTTATCTATTAGCAAAGATAAAGGCCATCTATGCCTTTATTATCTCAGTCACTGATAAAAAAAATTTATATAGTCCATAGACACATAGAGCTCTCTGGGGTTCCCCACTAAAGCTCTCCTGTCACATTGAAATTAAAGCATTAAGATGTATTCTTAATAACATTGTACATAGTAATTACAATGTTATTTGATAAAGAATTGTGAATGACTTAGTTATACTCAGCAATAATCCAATCATACAATAATCCAAAAAAATTTCAAAGTACTAGTGAGGAGCAGACTATCCACCACCAGAGAAAGAATTGATGTTTGAATACAGACTGAAACATGCTAATTTTCACTTTTGTTCTTTTTCTTTTATTTAAGTCTTCTTGTACAAAATGACTAATATGGAAATGTTTTACATCATTGTGCAAATATAGCCTCTATCTGATTGCTTACCATCTTGGGGAGGAAGACTAAAGGGACAGAATTTGGAAATCAAAACTTTAAAGAATGTTAAACAAATGTTGTAACATGTAATTGGAGAAAAACAAAATATGTTCTCAAAAATTATATTAAAAAATAAGCCAGTATAAAAAAAGTATTCTTTGAGGCCCATCATCCAAATAGTTCTGATCACTAAAAGTTTCTCCCAATCTATATCTCTCCATCTTCTCCAGAAAAAAATATCATAATATAATTTAACAAATGCTTTCCTGATATCTAGTTAAATGATACCCAGGATGACATTAGTAGTCCTTGATGATTCTGGACTCTATATAATCTTAGTATGTATATAAGAGAAATCTGGTTGAAGGAAAGCACTGGAAGCTGAGTATTTTTCATTTCTACTAAGAAAGTATAAATACAATGGCATCTTTCATTGTCTCCATTTCTTAGCTATGTCTGATGATATGATCTGTTTTAGAAAATGATCTGTAAACGTCTGTTTTTCACATCTTTACTTCCCCCAAACTTTGATAATTCTACCAAAGCTATTATCAGTGGGAAAAGATGTGGAGTGAGGAAGGTCTGTTGCTGAGATCCCATCTATCAGATACTTACACATCAGCAACCATGAAAAGAAACACACAAACACAAAAATGCCTCTGTAGAATTTATTGCATGCTAAATAGAGAGAAGATAGAGAGAGAAAGATAGATAGATAGATGATAGATAGATAGATAGATAGATAGATAGATAGATAGATATTTAGTAAATATTTGGATCATTAAAAAAATTCCCTTTGCAGATGTTTGACCAGCCATCTTAATCAACTATTCGAGAATTTTCCCAATAATCAGTCAAGCTCACAAACTTGTTGTTTAGAGATCCTATTCTCTACCCTTTTTTTGAAAATTTTTGAAAAGGCAACATTTGTCTTCCAAGCTTTTAAGAATCCCATTTTCTGTAATCTTTCATATATCACTGACCACGATTCAGTCATCACAATATCCAGTTCATTCAGGACTCAAGAGTATCTAACTGTTCTCATACTATTATTTACCTTTCTTGGCTATCAGGGTCTGAAAGTATTTTATTAGTAGCAGTTCTGTGAGGTAAACATTATTCCCCCTCCCCCATCTCTCAAATGAAGAAAATGAAGTTCACAATGATAAAGTGAATGGTGGTCACAGAAGGTGTTTGGCAATTCCCCTATCACCTTGGTGGAATGTGTGTGTGTGTGTGTGTGTGTGTGTGTGTGTGTGTGTGTGTGTGTGTGTTGGGGGGAGTAGAAGAGAGGAATCACTGATGTGACTATTCCCTCCCAAACCCCTTGCCCTGAGATTACTTAAGAACAATTTTCCCCATGTCTTAGTTGTGCTGTTACATGTTTTTCTGCATAATTTCATTTGGCTTTGGCATTTCAGGCCATCTCCAGAGACCTGCTATGAAACTTTGATCTCATTCTGACTTCTCTATAGCCCTTCTCCAGACCTTAGGTATTCCTGTCAATGCAGATTATCCTAATTAGCATTCACTATCACAGGTGGCTGAGCCAAGGAGGCGACTAGGAGATTCATAGAATCAAGGAAAAAAACTAAAAAGCTTAAAGAAAGAAAAAAAATGGAGGCCAAAATTCATCAAAGAATATGCCAGATGCTCTCAGAGCATACACTCAGTTCTTTCTCCTGCAGTTTTGGTACAATCTGTTGCTGGCAATGAGCCTTTTAACAAGTCTTCCTCGGAGAAGTGTTATTAGATCTGCACCATCATTGACTATAGAAATAGTTGAATAGCTAGGTATTGCAGTGGATAGTGAACACAGAGCCTGATATCAGGAACACTCCTCCTCCTGAGCTCAGATCTGACCCCAGACACTTACTAGCTGTGTGACCCTGAGAAGTCACTTCCCCCTATTTGTCACAGTTTCCCCATTTGCAAAATGAGTTAGAGAAGGAAATGGTAAACCACTCTAATATCTTTGCCAAGAAAACCTCAAATGAAGTCATGAAGTCAGTCACAATTGAAAAACAGTAACAGCATACTGGATCAATTGACTTCTCCATTGTTCTCCCTAGTCTGTGACTTCCCAGATGATAATATTATTCCCTGACTATTGCTCTTCTCTTTGGTTGTCTTTCCCTTCAGAATGTAAACTCCTCTGCAGCAGAGACTGTTTTACTATTGTATTTTTATATTCAACATTTAGCACAGTTTGGAGCTATAAAAATTGCTTAAATGTTTTTTGGTCCTTTGTTCATTCATTATGACAGTTTTGGAATTTGTCAAGCAGTGCTTCAAAGGGAAGAAATGATGATGGGTTCAATCTCAGATATAAAGTGCATAGGTCAGTATCAAATGCATAGGAAATACGTTCAAAGCATCTAAGTACAGATTATGGTTCTGTCAATTGACTAGGTGATCTTGACTTCTCTAGATCCCAGTTTCATTAAAGTGTACAACTTCAGGAGAGAGAGAGAGAGAGAGAGAGAGAGAGAGAGAGAGAGACAGAGACAGAGACAGAGACAGAGACAGAGACAGAGAGACAGAGACAGAGACAGAGACACAGAGAGAGACAGAGACAGAGACACAGAGAGAGACAGAGAAAGACAGAGAGACAGAGGAGTGAGAAGAGAGAGAGAGAGAGAGAGAGAGAGACAGAGAGAGAGAGGAGAGAGAGAGGAGAAAAAGAGATGGACTGATGAATGGATGAAGGGATGGGAAGAAGTAGAGAGATGAATGGATGAGTAGACGGACAGACAGATAGAAAGATGATAGATAGATGGATCATTGAATTGATGGATCAATGGTTTGATGGATGAATGATGGAGGAACAGATAGGTGAGAGATAAATAGCAGAAAGACAGGGAGAGAGATGATGATATATCATGTTTGATAAATGTATATAGATGCATGTATGCCTATCAGTATAACTAATTACCTTTTTGAATCTAAGTATTTTAGTTTATACATTCAAAAGTACTGTTCTAAGAGAAATCCATAGGCTTCATCGGACTCTCAAAAGGTTCATGACATGCTTCATACTACCAACATTTCTCCAAACCAGGTCTTTCTCAATTCTAACCCATACTGTGAGCATGAAAAGCTTGTGGGGATGTATACAAAAATCCTTACTTTTAAAAAGTGACCTCTAAGTGGGAACAGATCAGTTAGTGTTTAGGAATTAAATTCAATACCAGTTTAAAAGTTCTATTAACATATAAATGTGTGGTGGGTAGCCTGTAAGCTCAACATCAACCAAGCAAAACAAAGAAATCCATTAGAAAGGAATTCAAAAAGCCACAGTCACCTGTAAAAAAAATTTACTTTCTCCATATCTAAAATCAAAGTTAACAGTCCTAAACTTTTTATTAGGAGAAAGAGGGAAGACTTATCATACCTTTGGTGGAGAAGGATGTCTTTGAATTCAGGAAGTTGCATTACTGCCTCAGACTATTTGACTGGAGGCAAGACACTAGCTATTCTCTAAAATGAGTTGCTGGCATCATTTTGGTGAAGGGAAATTTTGCCCTGGGAATCCATCACAGATATTAAATGACAGTTTTGAACTTCAAAACAAAATAATAGATAAAGCTGATACTTGCATAATGTTCTAATGTCTGCAAAGTATCAATCTCTTATCATTTTCTCTCCCTGTCTGTTTCTCTGTCTCTCACTTCCTTCTCTCTTCCTCTCTCCGATTTTTTCTATCATCTCTGTCTCTATCTCTGTCGTCTCTCTGTATCCCTGTCTCCTCTCACTCTTCTCTCTCTCTCTCTCTCTCTCTCTCTCTCTCTCTCTCTCTCTCTCTCTATCTCTCTCTCTCTCTCTGTCTTTCTCCCTCCCTCTCTCCCAGGTCCTCATCTGCAAAATAAATATGATATTAGTACCTACCTCCCAGAGTTATTGTAAAGATCAAATGAGCTCATAATTGTAAAGCACCAAGTCTAGTGTCTGGTTCATGGTAAACAGCATTTTTAAATGCTTTTAAGGTAGCTATATTGTTATGTAATTCTGGAGCAGTGGGGTTAACAATGAGCCCAAAATAAAAGAGTTTTCATGGAGCTCAAGCTGATTCATTGCTTACTATTCTCAAAGTTCTCATTCAGAATAATAATTTTGGCCTTCAGAAATGGATAGTTAAGCTAAACACTGAGTATCCAGAATCAGGACAACTTGTTGGTGTGGGTCTGAATGTGGTTGTGCCAGTCCTTGCACCAGAAGTCAGCAATGGAGCAAATTAGTATAATATAGCTTCGTTGCTCTTGTACTGTGTTGGTCACCAATATTCTCCTGGCTGATGAATTCCTAGGAGCGAGAATGCTTTCTCAGAAAGCTTGAAGGAAATCATAGATAGATTTCCATTGTAATCACCTGAATCACCAATAGGAAGCAGTCAAAAGAATCAAGCAAAAAAAATCTAGCAAAAAAAAAAAAATCTAGCAGTCAAAAGAATAATTGTATTTTTCTTACTGTTGCAATAAACCTTGTTTCTACAACTGAAATACTGATTCTTTTAGTCAGATGGAAGGGGGCAAGGAGGTGGCTGCTAGGTCTGGGAACAGGAGATTCCTCTGCCTGAGGCATCAGATACTTATTAGTTGTGTGATCCTGTGTAAGTCATTTAACCCTGTTTTCCTCAGTTTCCTCATCTATAGAATGAGACAGAGAAGAAAATGGCAAACCACTTCTGTATCTTTGCCAAGGAAACTCCAAAAAGTCACACAGCTGAAACAACTGGACTTAACAACATACAGATGTAGGATTCTAAAATTGATTGAAATGCTTATATTTGTTTTAATTTCACTGAAATATGCATTAAAATATAGTACTTGTTAAATCTTGCTACATTCTTCTCCCTATAAAAGAGTACTATTTTATCTATATTTTTATATATTTTTCTCAAATATATATAAACAAAAAATTTTATCATTCTTTTTTTTATTTTGAGTTCCAAATTCTCTCCCTTCCTCCCTCCAGTATTCCTCCTTTAGAAGGTAAACAATTTAATATAGCTAGACATCTTCAGTCATGTAAAACATTTCCATAGCATCCATGTTTCAAAAGAAAACACAAACACCTACCAAAAAAATAATAATGTAAAAGTTGCTTTGACCCACATTTAAACTCCATAAGTTCTTTTGTTGGAATTGGATGGCATTTTTCATCATAAATCTTTTGGAATATTTTAGGATTATTGTAATGGTGAAAGTAGCTCATTTATTTATGGTTAATCAACAATACGGTATACAGAGTTCTCTTGGTTCTGCTCATTTCACTTTGTTTCAGCTCATGTAAGTCTTTCCAGGTTGTTGGTTTTTTTTTTTTTTTCTGAAAGCAGTCTGTTCATCAATTCTGATAGCACCATAGTAGATATACCACAACTAGTTCTGCCATTCCTCAATTAATGGTCTCCAATCAATTTCCACTTTTTGCACCAAAAATAACTGCTATAAATATCTTTGTAAATAAAAGTCTTTTTTCCTTTTAAAAAAAATCTCTTTGGGGCAGCTAGGTGGCGTAGTGGATAGAGCACCGGCCCTGGAGTCAAGAGTACCTGAGTTCAAATCCAACCTCAGACACTTAATTACCTAGCTGTGTGGCCTTGGGCAAGCCACTTAACCCCATTGCCTTGCAAAAACTAAAAAAAAAAATCTCTTTGAAGTTGAGACCTAGTAGTATTACTGTGTCAAAATATTTGCACCTATTTCTGACCCAAAAAGGAATAAAATGGAAGTGAGGAAATGTTTAAAGAATGGTATCTTTTTACTTTAGCATTCATGATAATCAAGAAAGGTAGAAATATCATTTAGTCTTGAACTATAAGTCTTCAAAATTGGATTTCAAAAATATTATAAATCATGGACATGATTTCATGAGTTGAAACTCTAATGTTAAGATGATTCAATCGGGTTGGGAAATAATAGAAAAAAATAAAATTTTAATAATAGATCTTAAGTAATCTATATGAAAAAAGAAGGATAAGGAGAATCCAAAGAGACCCACATGATTGCTAAGGAAGCCATCTAATGACTTCACAAATTTTTTTAATATATAAAAAACTTTAAAAGGGTATCTCAATTTTTTCTATTTAGGAATGTTCGTTTGTTTATTAATACTAAGTCTCCCTATTCAATTCAGAATGAAGTCAATTATGGCTAGGTTCAATTGCAGATTTGCAAGGAAGTTTTGATCTATTTGATCTATATTCAACCATGGCCAGTTCCTTGGGACCCCTCCTTAGGCAGCTTGATACCCCCTCCTATGGGATCACTATACTGGTACCAGAGTTAGTCCAGGAATTTCACAAGATGATAGCTCCAACAATCTCATCCATCCCAAATTATTTTATATATAAATATAGATAAAATAGATCATAATTTTGGAAGGGACAAACTAGCAAGAAGAGAATAAGGAGTTGTAAAGATCTCATTGCTGTTCTCCATGACCCATTTGTGTTTTTCTTGGCAAAGACACTGGTGAGTTTTGCTATTTGTTTCTCCAGCTCACTTTATAGATTAGAAAACTAAAATAAAGAGAGTTAAGTGACTTGCTCAGGCTGAATATGAACTCAGGTCTCCCTAATTCCAGGCATAACTTTCTATTCCATGTGCCATCTAGCTGCCCAAGTTCTGTTTCCATTTCCTCAGCTGTACAATGAAATTAATAATAACACCTACTTCACAAGATTTTCATGAGGATCAAATGAGAAGTAAATCACTTATACATTGCCTGGCAAATATGTAGGCTAGATAAATGATTATTTCCTCCTACTCTGCCTGTAGGTCCTCCAAATGATATACCTCTGATATGATAAGATTATTCCTCCACATCTCCTGATAGGACAATAACTCTAACAATACAATATTTTCTGATAAGTTCATAAGATAAATATAACAATATAGTCAGAATTCAGGGAAAAAAACAATCCTTAGTGACTGGGAAATCATTGGAAACTAGACAAAATGGCAGTAGAACAGAGTCTTTGATATAGAGTAGAATTGTTATAGAGATTGTGACCAAAAATAAGGCAAACATTTCAAACAGAAGAAATGGTTTGAGAAAAAAGTAAAGAGGCAAGAGATTATCATTTATGTTCTTGAGAAGGGTGAGTAGTTTATTTTGGCTGGAGTTCTGATGACCTGGAGGAGAACAGAGTTGCATAATACTGGAAAGGTGGAGTGGTGATAGGTTGCAAAGGTCTTTGAATGCCAGACATTTAGAAAAATGTGAAAAAAAAAAATCTCCAAAGTTTAGATTTTTGTTAAGACTGCAGTAAGAAGACAATGAGCATTAAGACTGAAAAAAAAAAAAGAATGCTAAGTCATTGAGGATAGGGATTGTTTCATCTTTGTCAAAGCCTAAGACACTGTTCCAAGTCATATAGAGGGAATTTAACATATGCTAGATTAATTGAAGAATGTCAAAGTGTTAACGAGGGGCTGTGAGAGATTTTGCAGGTAAACTAAAGTTAAGAATAAGCTTAGGCTTGCAAAACCTGGAAAGAACAGTAACGAGTGGGTGGTTTTCTCATTTGATTTTGTCATGAATTTTTTTCTTTGTTTCTATCTATTTTAAGGGAAAAATTCTTAAGTAAAAAATGCAGAAAAAGCATTCTATTCTATTCTCCCCCCATTCCATTTCTTCCATTTTCTTCATTTCACAAACATTTTATATTTGCATTATATTCATATTTTTTATAGTTACATCATAGACTTAGAGTTGAAAATAACTTCAGAAGCATCCAGACAAATCTCTCCTTTTATTATGAGGAAACTATCATGCAGGTAAAAGGAGTAACTTATCCAAGGTGATAAATGTAGTCAGCAGAGGTGAGATGTGAATCTGCAATTTGAATCCATAAGCAGACACTCTCCAGGTCCCACATCTTCCAGTAGTGATAGAATTAGGGATTATAACCCCAAAGATCTGAGAGAGTTTGCATATATGATTGTTTAAAATAATCAAAGAGTCAGAAAATGACAGAACTAGAAAATGATAATTTTGTCTTATACTCACATTTTGCAGATGGAAAAATTGACGACCAGAGCAGTAAAGGATTTTCACAAGAGTTAGATAATTAAAGAATTGGACAAATAGATAGACTGATAGATAGATACATCCATACATCCATATACAGATGAAACATATATAGATATTAATAATTAGATATAGACATATAAATATGTATGTATATGTATGAACATATATGTCCCTAAATAGACATGTATGTATATGGAACTGTCTCCGTATATGTATGTATATATAAATAACTGCATTTATTAACAAAATGTATGTTTGTAGATATTTACACAATATTATATATATATACATATATATATATATATATATACCATGCTTATAGATACATATTTCATTGAAAAGTCAGTATAAGAACTCAGATTTATGCCATAATTTATCCCATAAAACTCTAAGATTCTACTAATGCTCTCTTGGAATAAATAAAACCATCCATTCTAATATGGAAGAAAAATCACTTAACTCCACTTTTTAAATCCTTGTAAATAGTTGCTAAATATTCTAAACAAATAAAAAGAGGGGAAAAGAGAGGAGAAAAGAAAGTTTATTTGAACTAATTTAAATCACTTTAGAAGACAAAGAAGTGACGGAAGCAATATAATTTACTAACTCATCATGGTTTAACTAATTGAGCAAATTCTTCACTAGCCAATAATTTGAAGGTTATGCCCCTTAAAAATTGGTGGATATGCGCTCAAATCTAGTCTTATGACATTCCTCCTGTAGTGTTCCAAAGAACATTCAAAAGTATAAATAAAAGAATGGTTCAGACATATTATCTGCAAGTTGTTTCAGTACTCGGAGATAAAATATTCATGTCTGATAATTAGAATTCAGAAGATATCATGCTCCTATTGAGTTGTATTGGGTAAGAGTAATCAATCAATTAGTAGGCATTCACTATGGATCAGGTACTTGGCTAAGTGCTTTACAAAGAGAATTTAATTTAATCTTCACAACAACCCTAGGAGAGAGATGCTATTCTCATTCTCATTTTATAATCAAATAAATTGAAATTGAGTAACTTTCCCAGGGTCTCACAACTAATAAGTTTCAGAAGCCTGATACAAACCTGATACAAACCCCAACTTTCGAATTCCTGACTCCAAGCTCTAGGTAGTGTGTGATCTGGTAGCCCTCTGAACAAAGATGACAAATGGAATGTTGTTTCAAGAAAATAAACTAAACTACTTTGGCTTGATCACAGGGTGTGTGAAAGGGAACAGAATGTAACCTGATAAAAAAGGCTGTTGATGAAAAATCAAAGTTATCTGTAGTCATATGAAACATTGCTCTAAATCATTATTGATTAGAGAAATGCAAATTAAATCATCCTCAAGGTATCCCTCAACCAATATGACCAAAAAGGACAATGGTCAATGTTGGAAGGGATATGGGAAATCTGGGACACTAATGCATTGTTGGTGGAGCTGTGAACTCATCCAAACTTTCTGGAGAGCTATTTGGAATTAAGCCCAAAGGGCAATAAAAAATGTGCATACTCTGATCCAGCAATGCCACTACTAGGTCTATTTCCTATAGAGATTATGAAAAGGCATAAAAACTCAACATGTAAAAAATATTCATAGCAGCTCTTTTTGTAGTGGCAAAAAACTGGAAATTGAGGAGACACCCATCAATTGGGGAACAGGTGAACAAATTGTGGTATATGTATGTGCTGGATTGTTCTATAAGAAATCTTGAGGGATGGGATTTCAGAAAAACATGGAAGACTTGTATGAATTGATGCTGAGGGAAGCAAAGAGAACCAGAACATTATAGAAATTAAGATCAAATGGGGTCATGATCAACCATGATGGGTGTGTTCATTTCAATAATCAAGGATAACTTTAAGGGACTTGGGATGGATGGAAAATATCATCCGTATCAAGAGAAGAAACTGTAGAGTTTGCATGAAGACCAAAGCTTACTCTCTTCAATTTTTTAAATTTGTCTTATATATTGTCATTTTTTCCTCTTTTATGTTTTCTTCCATTTGGATTGTAGTCTTTTCCTCACAACATGTTCAATATGGATCTATATTTAACATGGTTACAAATATAGAGTCTATATCAGGCTGCTTTCTGTCGGGGGAGAGGAGAGAGAAAGGAGGAAGGGAGAAATACTGGAAAACTCAAAACTCTGCAAAAAAAAGAGTGGTTAAAAACTACCATAGGCTGTAGCTAGATAAACAAATAAATATTTTTTATATTGTGTCATGATTAAATGGATATGACTGAAGCAACTCAAAAACAAGCACAAAAATAATAAAAGTCAGAATAATAGAAAATTGGTTGGTGGTGGTCTTTGTTGTCATTCATTTTCAAAGAGGACCAATAAGAACACGGGGTAATGAATTGATTTGTCTATGGTAGATTTTAAGTGAGGCAGAATTGCACAAAGTAATGGATCCAGTCTAATGAGGAGTTTTAAATGACAGACGATATTTTTATATGATCCTGGAAGTAATGGGATGTTGGTATTTATTGAGCAGCAGGGTAACATTGTTTGCCTCAGTTTTTTTATTCATAAAATGAACTGGAGAAAATAAATGGAAAAAACACTTCAGTAGCTTTGCCAAGAAAATCCCAAATGGCATCATGGAGAATTGGACATGACTGAAATGACTCAACAACAACATAGGGTAACATGGTATGACATAATTTGTTTTTTGAAAATCACTTTAGCAGCTCAATGGAGGATGAATTGGAATGGGTAGAAATGAGGCAGGGAGAACAATTAGAGAGCTATTAAAATGACCAAAGCAAAGGCAAATGGGCACTAAAATTTGGATGGTGTCTATGTGAGAAAAGAGGAGACTTACACAAAAATGGGCTGGACCCAGCTATAACTATCTCAGGAGACATGATTATTATTTTTAGTTTGAAAATCAGCAAATCTACAAGTTAGGGTGATGCTGGGGAAGATGAAGAGAATTTGAATGTAACAGAAAGAATTTGGGTGGAGATGTAAATGACTCGAGATGTAAATTGACTTGAAGTAGGGAATTATGATTGTAACAGAAATAATTGTATTCTTAGGTGGGACCCTCTCCATTCTTAAAGTACCATTGTTTAATGTAAAATTTGTATCCTGATCTCCTCAGGCTTTACTCCTCTAACTAATTCCTGAGTGTGTGGCTTGGGATACATCACTTAAATTCTTGGTACCTTAGATAATTCTTTTGAGAGATCAGCAAAGGCAGGAGAGGTAATTTCCTTGTAGGTACATATAGGGGAAGGGAGTATAGGGGAAGGGAGTTCAGCTTTTGCCCTCTGGATGAGAGACAAGACATAAAAACCTGGGTTGGGCTCCAGTTCATGGCCAGCTCAGTCTTCTCTAACCATGGCCCAGCCAAGGCTGCTTGGCTGTTCTTCTCTCTCTCTCTCTCTCTCTCTCTCTCTCTCTCTCTCTCTCTCTCTCTCTCTCTCTCTCTCTCTCTCTCTCTCTCCCTCTCTCCCTCTCTCGCCTTTTTGCCTTTCCTTGTCTTATAATGTTATTAAATAAATTTTTGTTTTATTTCCACCCATGCTTTCCCAGTCGGAATAATGATTCTTCATAGGCAGAATAAAACCCAAGTAGCCAGCAGCTACAAGAGCTTTATTTAACAACATGCCTTTTCACATACTACTAAGATGTTTTAAAGAAAAAAAATATTTAAGATTTGGCAACTGATCAGATATGTGGTGAGCATGGTGAGCAAAAGAGGGGAGTCAATGGCCCTGAGATTGAGAACCCACATCTGGATTACTGGTAGGATGTTTGACCTTAGAAAGAAACAGGAAAAAACAGGAGATTTCAGGAACAAAGTTAAGTTCTGTTTTGGACATACTGGGTTTGAGGGACATCTGGGGCTAGAAATATAGACATCACCATCATCAGCACAGAGATGCAAATAGAATAAATGGAAGCTGATGTGATTACCAAATGAAAGATATAGATAGAGGGAAAAGACTTGTCTTCCTGAATTCAGCTCTGACCTCAGATACTTACCTGGTTTGCCTCAGTTTCCAAATCTATAAAATTAGCTGGAGAAGGAAATGACTAACCACTCTAGGATATTTGCCAAGAAAATTATGAAAAGTTTAAAAATAACTTAGCAACAACCCTGTATTTATCATCTATATACTGGTATACTGGTTTCTCTATGTTGTTTCATGAGAATGTAAGCTCTTTGAGGTTTTTTTTACTTTGTCTTTTTTCCCAAAATTTAATATTGTCCTTTATGCAGGGCAAATGTTTAATAAATGGCTATTATTTGGTTCAATGATCAATATAATATATCATACTATTCCTTGGTTTTATACTACAATTTTCTCATCACTGGGATTTACATATTTTAGAGATGATATTGATAAATTTGAGTATGTCTGGGATGGTGATGGCCAAAAAGACAACACCCTATGAAAATGTTATCCAAGGAAAGTTTGTGTTTAAGTAGTAGAAAAACTTTCTGTAGAAGAGAAATTATATTTTGTCAAACCGGCTTTAGTAGGAAAAAAAACCCCTAGAAATACAGACAGGGAAATTTAAGCTTACTCTTAGAAAAATCTCCCTAAAAATAAGAATCATTCAAAGATGCAAAAGCCTTCCCCTTACAGTAATCTACCAGTTCCATTGTTTGTTGGATCTGTTGACAAAACAAACAAACAAAACCCCACTCATTCATTTTGGTCAGAGATTTCCCTTTCAACTTTAAGATTTGATGATTTTACTTATTATATTACAATTTTTAATGGAAGAAGATTATCAAAAACCAATTTTCTGGGGGGTTATTACAGCGATTCTTTTGAGCCATCGATTAGAATGGTTAAAAACTAAGGTCCTTTCCAACTCTAAAAATTCTGTGATTCTGTATAAAATCTATATTAACCAAAATGCTCAAGACTATGAGCATGCTGGATAACAAAATATATTTTAAGGGAAAATTTTTTATACAGAAGATTTTATATTTCTTTGGGGTGTAAAAAAAAAAGGAAACACATCCAAGGTTACTAAGAAAATCATTTAGGAAAAGCCTCTTTAGGGGCAGCTAGGTGGCGCAGTGGATGGAGCACTGGCCCTGGAGTGAGGAGGACCTGAGTTCAAATTCGACCTTGGACACATAATAAATAATTACCTAGCTGTGTGAAATTGGTTAATTCACTTAACTCCTCTGCTTTTCAAAACCCCTCCAAAAGGCGTCTTTAAATATTGTTAAATATAAAATAGATCTTTGGAAAGAAGATACTTTCCTCCTTTCATAGATTTTTCTGCAGTAAAAGAAACATGAGTTGTAACCTGTTTTGAGGCCATCTATGATTCTTAAGCATATGCACCAGAACTTTTCACTGTGCTTTCATCTGTGATTTATTTAGCTTATTAAAATTCTTCTCATTTATTCTAAAATCTCTGTTTATAAATACATATATATATATACATATATATATGTGTATATATATATATATATATATATATATATATATATATATAAATACATATATACGACCACAAAATATTGGAACATTTGTATAAGCTACCCATATTGCCAATCTTAGGACTTTATGTTCCCTCTTTACATACCAGGCCCACACATAAAAATCTTTTTGGAAATTGCCAGCTTGCTTTCATGTTGATAGAAATTTTTTTCTCAAGTATATTTTTTTCTTAGCTCTTTTTTATTGGGGGGGAGAAATTAAAAAGAAAAATATTGTTTCAGAAATAGTAAATTAAATATAGTTGCTTTATTAAACTATTCATTTCTTAACCCAGAGAAATCAGATAGATTTGTTTTATTTTGCTTAGTTTCAGAGAAAATAGATCAAATGAGTTGAAGTTATTTGGAAACAGATTTTTGTCTCATTATAAAAAGAACTTTTTTTATTTTTTTGCAAGGCAAATGGAGGTAAGTGGCTTGCCCAAGGCCACACAGCTAGGTAATTATTAAGTATCGAGACCAGATTTGAACTCAGGTACTCCTGACTCCAGGGCCAGTGCTCTATACACTGAACCACCTAGCCAGCCCCCCCCCCAAAAAAAAGTTTAAAAAAAAATTAGAACTATCCAGAAAAAGGAAAAAAAAAATCCTTCATTGTGTGAGTAGATTGAGAGTTCCTTGAGGGCAGAGACTGTAGTTTGTCTCTCTTGCTGAATTCTCAGGGCTTACATAATACCTGGCAGGTTTGTTCAGTTGCTCCATCTTTTTCAACTCTCTGTTACCCTGTTTTCTTTCCTTTTTTTTTTTAGGGGTTTTTTTTTTTGTAAGACAAATGGGGTTAAGTGGCTTGCCCAAGGCCACACAGCTAGGTAGTTATTAAGTGTCTGAGACCAGATTTGAACCCAGGCATTCCTGACTCCAGGGCCCGTGCTTTATCCACTATGCCACCTAGCCACCCCTGCCCTGTTTTCTTGACAAAAATTCTGAAGTGGTTTGCCATTTCCTTCTCCAGTTCATTTTACAGATAAGGAAACTGAGTCAAACAGGGATTAAATGACTTGCCCAGGGTCACATAGTTAGTCAGTGTCTGAGACTAGATTTGAAATCATTAAGAAGATAGAGCTCTATCTCCTGAGGCACCTAGCTGCTTGTATCATAGCTGGGTACAGAGATATAAACTCTGACCATGGGTCAAGTGATTCCCCACCAAACTCCCAAATGTAACTGAATCATCTTTAAATGTAATGGGAAAAAGTTTAACATTCTTAATGGTAGACAAAAAGTACAAGATATTACTTTTTTGTTGCCTGTGTTCTATTGCTTATAAAGATAGATCCCATGGTCCACTAAATCCTCCAGGTTTTATTATTTTTTGTTTTGTTTTGTTTTGTTTTATTTTTCCAGTTAAACTTATTTAGCTACATTTCCTTCATCCGATAATTGCGAAACTGATTTTTTTCTTACAGTATAAGACTTAAGTGTGTGTCTCCATTAATTTAATCGAATTTGATTTGGCCCATTATCCTAGCCTATTGGTAATCATTTTAGATGCAGAATATATTTAGTTAGCTGTCAGTTATATCTCCCAACTCTTTTCTTGGACCATTTTTTCTTGGAAATGGCAATATGTTTTTCTGTTCTTCTTCTTCTGTGTCTGTGAGACTCCCTCTGAAATGGGTCCACAAACTCTAAAAAGCAAAAATTGATTAGTTGATTTTAATAAAATTTGTCTCCTTTGTTTTCTCATTTATTTTATATATTTAGAAAAACTGCTCTGAGAAAGACTTCAGAGGCTTAGGTTGTTTTTGCAAAAAGCATTTGGAAGGTCTGACCTATGGTTGCTTGATTGTTTCATGCATCTTTCCCTCTCATTCCTCTTCATATTAAAGCTCTTTTGATTAAACTGGCAAAATTTCAAGAACACATATATGTATTTATACATATTTATTTATTCATTTGTACACGTAAACATGAACATACACACATGTGTGTATATATGGAAAGATACACAGACACACACACACACACACACACACAAACACATATATGCAACCAGTCCTCAGTATTATTCAATACATGGCCAAAAGGTAGTCATTTCTACATTGAAATCGTGGTGCAGAAACTTAACCTTTGTTCTCAAATATCAATTTGTTAACCAGCTGTTCTTTTCCCAAATCTGCCTTTTCCTTCTGAATCTTCTCCTTCAGTCAATATCAATAATGAAAACACCAGCTGTGCCCCAAAGGTTTTGGCCAGATTTCTTAATCCCCAGTAATATTTCCTAGTTTCCTTCTGGTAGTATCAATTGTCCTTTATTCATTAGGAGTTAGCATGTTTGACAAGTCTGGGGAAGCTTTCCAACACATCACAGTGGTGTGCAACTATTCCAGAGCATTCTTACCACTAAAACCAAATTGAATATACTTTAACTTTTCATTGATAATTCATGGGAAATAATACTGGACTACAAGTCAGACTGACTGAAATGTAGATATACCTGAAGTTCAAATCTAGTCTCAGATAGCTACAAGTTGTATGACCCTGAACAAGTCACTTAAGTACTGAATGCCCCAGTTTTCTCAACTGTAAAATGGGAATAATGTGAGGATTAAATGAGATAGAATTTTCAAGCCACTTGGCATAATGTTTGCTGTATAGTAGATGTTTAATAATTGCTTATTTCCTTCTTCTCATCTATCATCTTTCCTTCCTTCCTCGTTCTAGTCACACTGTCCTCCTTCCCTCTCTCCTTTCTATTCATTTACCTTCTATTCTTCTCTCTCTCTTCCTCCTTTCCATGCATTCTTCCTTTCTTCCATCCCTCCTTCCTTTCTCTCTCCCTTCTATTCTAAATAATCAAGAAGTCTAGTAATTAGAATGTCAAATAAATCAGCATTTTATAAAATCTTAGAAACTTAGAGTTAATAAGACCCTTAATAGTCATTGTGGTTAATTGTTATGGAAATCTATTGAATAAGAATTTCCAATTGTATTTAATTTTTTGGAAGATAGGATCAACTATAAAGGCAAAGAACATGCTGTCAGAAGCAACCCAGGAAGAATTCCTAAGGATTAGGAATTCTACTTGCTCGCATTTTCATATTGCAGGGTATTCCCAATATCAATGCAATTTTAAACTTTTCTGCTTACAATTTAAAAAATCATTAAATAATAATTAAAGCCTAAATAATTTTAACAACTCAAACAATTTAACAGCTTTTGCTTCAAAGCAAAAGTTATAATCCATCCATCAAGATATCCACCAAATAAGGCGGAGAATAAATATTCTCCAAACATTTATTGTGAGAATATCCTGCAAAATGATCTGAATCACATCTATTAAAAATACTTCACTGAGAATTATCATAGCATAAAAGTCACCTTTGGTTGCTGAATGCTAAATCTGAACAAAGGACAAGTCTTGGAAGATGCTACCCAGCTGAAAAACCTTGTAGTAAGAAACTAATGTCAACTATGTATCATCCAAGGACCTAGTCAGATGGGTTTGAAGGGTCTTATCACTCAGTTGGGGCTAGGTGAAGAATTTTTCAGCTATATCACCTTTTAAGGAATCAGTTCCAGAGAAGAAGTATTTAATGGGACCATGCAGTCCAACCGAACCTGAATAAGCATTAGCTCTACAATATGCCTGTCAAGTCTTGCTTGACCATCTCACATGATGGGAAAACCATCAGCTGTTGAAAGAGGTCATTCCACTTTGGGACTGGCATAAAGGTATGGATATCTTTCAGTACTTCAAGCTCAGCTAATTTGCCTCTTTGCAACGTCTGCACCTTGTCACTGTGGGGCCAGGTGGAATAAGTTTAATCCCTTTTCAAAGTGGCCACTGTTAAGCTACTCGAAGACAGTTGTCAGAAACCTCCCCACTACCCTCCAACAAATCTAGTCTTCTATAATAAACATCTTCACTTCTTTCATCTTATCCACCTAAGAGAGGTTACCTTAGTAGAGTGAATAGGACTCCAAACTAAGATTCAAAAATTCCTAAGTGTCCTTGGACAAATAATTTCACGTCTATGTGCCTGAGGCTCCTTGTCTGTAAAATAAAGATATTTGGTGGAATGGTCCCTAAGTTCTCTCTATATATAGTTTAAATATATGATTCTATGATCTCAAGGCCCCACAAGACCATAAAATCTTAGGTTTCATACCAGAAGAGACCAGGCCCTCTATTAAATCTGTTATCTGGTAGAGGGAGAACCCCCCCCACACACACACACACACGCGCACACACACAAAGTGAATCTAGAAAACAGCCAGAGATTAGGACAAAATATGTGGTTAACTAGAAATAATTTCTAAGGGGAAAAGGACTGGAGTCCTTTCAAAGGAATATAACTTTTTTGGCTCTAATAATGCACTAATGATAAAAAGATTTTCTTTCTGGTTTCCTATCATAAATAAAAAATAAAATAGAAATAACATTTAAAGTATCTTTGAAAGAGCAAGGTGACAGCAAGCAAGCTAGTGTCAAGAATGCAAATTAAAATAAAGATAAGATTGAAAATGCAAGCCGTGGTTCTGATAGAAACATTAACTCACCCACATTTCACATATGTTGTGGATTTTTTTTTTTTTTGCATTAGCAGTGTTCTCACTAGATGCTGATCTCTGAGCATGTGTGGTGTGGGGGAGTCAGTAGCAGAGTGCTAAAGTTTGCATTTCTTAACTTTGATGTATGTAAAGTTGCATATTTACTGGAGATTTTTTTAGGCTTCTTTTCGCCAATCCAGAGAGTTTTCTGTTCAGGTGTCTGTCTCTGTCTAATTCTAACTTCCAAATTTGGAGTCAATTACGATACACTTTTGCAGTTCTCAGCAGATGAATAATTTAAAAGAGAGAGAGAGAGAGAGAGAGAGAGAGAGAGAGAGAGAGAGAGAAGGGTTCCTGGGAAAATCTTAATACAGTTTCAAATTTAAATTAAGTTGTGATGTAAACAATTTATTCAACATTTTATTTACTCTCTTTTCTATCAGTCCATAAATTTAATGAGTTTATAACACTGGATTCAGACTTCAAGTAAATGTCATCAAGGTGCAAAGGTAAAAACTTAAAATCCATAGCAAAATAAATGGATAATGTCCCTTTCCCCCCTTTTTTTCAGGGATGTAATAATAAAGGAAGAATATTTATATCCTTTTCTAAATTTTTATCCTAGTAAATATATATACTCTTGCTCTCCTTCAACTTTTATCCCATATCCCCACCATTTTCCTTATATGGTAGAAATAATTTTATACTCAAAAGATCACTTATTACTTATGTGATCTTGGTTGCATTCCATTCACCTTGTAAACCTTGGTTTTTGTATCTATAAAATGTAAATGATATCAGCTCTCAGAATTTGGACAAGAAATTTATTTCAATTCAATCATCAAGAAATCTAATCAATTTTTTTTGAGAAACAGGAAAAATGGAATTCTTTGCTTCATTTGTATTCTTTAAGAAGAATCATAATAGGGAAATCCTATATTTATTCCTTCATAAATATATCCACTCCCCCCCCCTTCATGCAGATACAGTTAGAAAGAATAATGGACATAAATGGAAGACTTGATTTGTAGTCCCTTTATTAACTGAAACTTTTTTTTACTCTATATGTTGTTTCTACCTGCATAACCTCTCAGAGTGTGGGAGTTGCTGTAATTATCTTTCTATCCTTACATCTCACAGAGTTCCAGACATATAGATATTTTTTATAGATTGAATAAATATCTATTTGTGTGGGACCTAAGGCAGATATTAATTATACAAAGATAGAAGAAGAAGAAAGAAGAAGTAACAGGAAAAGAAAGAGAATAGGAGGAGGAGGAGGAGAAAGGAGAAGGAAGGAGAAGGAAGGAGGGGGAGGAGGAGGAGGAGGAGGAGAAGAAGAAGAAGAACAAGAACAAGAAGAAGAAGAAAGGAGAAGGAAGGAGAAGGAAGAGGAGGAGGAGGAGGATACAGGGTGTGGTGGTTAGAATGTTGCTCCTTTACTCTGGAAGACGCCTGTTCCTGAGTTCAAATCTGGCCTTAGACACTTGCTAGTTGTGTGGTCCTGGGAGAGACTCTTAACTTTACTCAGTTTCCTCATCTGTAAAATGAGTTGGAGAAGGAAATGGCAAACCATTCCAATATCTTGATTGAGAAAACCCAAATTGGCGGGGAGGGGGGAGTTCAAAGAGATATGGGCTCAATTGAACTTCAATAACCTTAAAAGGGAAAAAAGAATGAAAAATAAAGAATAGTAGCAAAAGTGATACTTCATCTATCAATATATTCACCAAATAAACCTCTATATTAGTGACACTGTACTAAAAGCTAATGTTACAAACACAAATATGAAGCAATCCCTGTCCTCAAGGAGCCTATATTTTATTTAGGAGAAATAACTTGTATTAGATGTCTGTACAAAATCAACATGTTAAATTGGGAAAGAGTGGCCTGGCTGAGAGGAACAGTAGTCCCTTAAGTCCCTTGAATTGAGTTTTGAAGGAAACACTGGATTCTACATAGCAGATGTGGGGAGGACTATATCCAAGGAATAGGGGACAAAATCCAAGAAATAAGAAATGGAATGTTGTGTATGAGGAACATGAAAATAGTCAGTTTAGCTACCCCAAAGGGTATGAGCAGGAGAGTATAATAAGGCTGTAAAGATAGTTTGGGGCCAGTTTAATGAAAAATATGTTTTTATATATTTCATTATAAAAATATAAGGTAGACTCCCTGTCATTATGTCCATACCCCCTGATATTATGAGTCAGTAATTCAGCTGCAACAATCTAATATTTCAACTCCCTCTGGCACATATTAATTTACCTTTTTTTTGGCAGTTCTGAATTGAATGGCCAGCTGGGATTCACACAGGGCCATCTCAAGTTCCTTCAAAAGCACAAGAGGGTTCTTGCTTTTTTTTATAAAGCTGAAAATAAATGTAAATGAATGTCTCAAGGGAGACATTTCTTTTTTAATTTCTTTTTAAAGAGGATGGAGGCAGAGCAGTGTTATCTTTAGGGTATTTGTTTGTCTGTGTGTGTGTGTGTGTGTGTGTGTGTGTGTGTGTGTGTGTGTATGTGAAGATTTCAGTAATGCCTCTAGAATGCCTCTAGAAACTTATCAATGTCAGTCTCTCCTCCAAGTATCTAAATTTCAGTCCATTGTTGGTTAAGTGTCCTCGAAAATTATTTTTCCCTAAAGTCCATGAAACAGATCTCCTTGGGATGTAAAGTAGCCAGTTTAGGAAATGTGAACAGGCCAGGGATGGATAATGAATAGATCCTGGGCTTTCATTTTGTGTTCCCTTCTCCTCAAATAGATGTGTTTCTATCCACAAAAGATAAAAACACTGACACCTCTTTTTCAAAATAAAAGGAATTTTTTTTCATCTGGGGTAAAAATAGCTTAAAGAAAGGGGATTGTTTCAAAGAGGACAGTCTGTAGGTACAGGAAAACTAGGAAAAACAATAATCTGTCTATTATATCTTTGGTGGAGTTGGGAAGAGTGAGCAGAAGGCTTCTGGAAAGGGCCTGGGAAGCTGGGGGTTCCTAGAGCAAGAAACAACATCCCACTCTGTCATGATGCACTGGTACAAAGCCTTATTTGACACGGTAGATATGGGATTTTTTTTTTTTTACTAAAAGAACATTTACTCCCCCCCAATTTAAGTTGGGCACATAGTAGGTACTCATTTTATTTTCCCCACTTGAGAATCTTAGAAATAAATTATTGATGGTTTTATCTTAGAATATGCTGGCAGAGGTTGTGGTTGAAGAATCAGACTAAAATAGTTGACTGCTTTGGCGACTACAAAATATCATAAAACACTTTTGAAGACATTTGTCTCCAGATCATGCATAAAATACATTCAGAGTATTTTTTTTAAAGAAAGCTTTTATTTTTAAGGTTGAGCAACTTCAATCTGGTCTTTTCCAGGTTCATTTTAGAATATCTTATATAAGCAGTTTCAATTACTCAAAGAAGCATTTTGAAAATTTTATCTTTTTTTTTAAAGAAAATAAACCTCCTTCCTTGCTTAGAATGTTCTCTGACCTTTGAAGAATACATACTTGGACTCTTGTAGAGATATAAGGAGGGGAGGGAAGCCAAGATTTCATTTCTGGTCATGGATACTGGGTGTTGCCCATCCTCTCTGAGTCAGTCCTCTGGCTATCCTTTGAGGCATGACCATTAAGCTGAATCCACCTTTAACACCCATGCTTAAGTACTTGTTCCCTTCCCTTCTTGAAAATAAAATGTGATAACTACTAAATGTTAGATATTATACTAGTTGCTGGTGATGAAAAGACAAGCAAGATTCTCTTGATGAACACTCTTGGGGGATAGACTTTTTTTAATGATCATTCATCAAGTGGAATTTCCATAGCAACTCATAAGTGCATTTGCTAATAGCTCTTACAGACCAAAGATTTGGAACTAGAAGGTAAAAGTGGTAAAAACCACTCCTCTCATTCCACAGATGAGAATACCAAAGCCCAGGGTGGTTTGGGGGCTTGCCCTAAGGTTATACAAATGATAAACTGCAAAGCCTATATTCAAACACAAGTTAATGAGGGCATACACAGAAAAGAAATGATTCATATGCTGACTCAGGTTTCTAGTAAAGTGGATGGGTCCATGACTGGAAGAGAAAAAAGGGAATAGACATGCCAGATGACCATCAAAAATAACTACAATTTACTTTAAAAAGAGTTCCACAAAGTTGAATACACCCATCATCTCCCTTTATAGGGTACTCACCCAATCTTAAACAAGCTGTGTCAAATCCTAATCATGAATTATCGTTTTTCTATGACTTTGGGAGGTACAAGTATAGGACAAAAGCCCCAAGAATTAGCAATAACAACAGAATAAAGGGTGTTTTTTTTCCTGAAAATGCACTAAGATTTACCAAGATGGGAAGACACTGCTTTCTCCAGCCATTACCATCAATGGACAATGTCATTCTCATTGTGACTGAGAGTATCTACAAAGAAGGTAAGAGTCTGGAATCAAAGCTCCAGTCCATGAACCAGGAATGATCAAAGCTCTTGATTAATATGAAATTAAGGATGACTTTGGCCTCATTACCATCCTCTCCAACTGAACTCACATGCCATAAGACTGAAAATAAAATAACAGCCTATCATACTTAATCATGCTAAAGGCTGGTGATGGAAGTCATTACCACCACAGGCTTTTGATTGCTGACTAGCTCACAGGGAAAGTTAGAAATAACCTGAAGTAATTCAGTTGCATCTATAGCTTACTTCAAAGTCTTAAATTGCAAAGAATATGTAAGCTAGAATATGTCTATGTGACCTTCAATATGACCTTCCTGGAGGAAAGAGAGAAGGGAAAGAAACTGTTTTTAGAAATGAAATAAAAAATTGAATGTACATAGAAGACAGAGGAATAACCAGTCTATAGGAAAAAAAATATGTGGAAAAAACTCTATGACCAGTTTTTTTAATACTAAGTTACTAAAATATTCCCTGGTATTTATGTTTAAGATTTCATTTCAAGAGAGAGAGAGATTCTACTTATGTTCTCTCTTAAAATGAAAAGATTCTGGAAATATTATAGAAATTTATCTTTGAAGTAACTATCCTAGGTACTTAGATATTCTTTCAAGCAAAAAAAAAAAGGTTATTCTGAATTCTTTTAAAGGAATATATGGATACACATAGTCACAAATACAGTATATGCATAGGATACATAGATCATAGAATATATTTATGTACATACTACATAGACACACTATATACACATAAAATATATTCTGTAATATACACATTTATATGCTTAATATATGTGGTATATATACTATATGCATATATATAAATGCTTTGCACTTATTTACCCTAAATAATCTTATTTAAAACATGACACATAAAATCATATATTAATCAAATATGTGTATATATACATGTGTATTTGTGTGGACATGTTACACATAGAGGCGTGCACATGCCTTAAGCATACAACCATAGTAGTGATCAAGTTCTGTTAGTGTTTGCCTGGTTAGACCCATAGGAGACATTTCACAAATGTCTGCCAACTGATCTATCACCAGGGTCCCTAAAATCGTTTTTAGTTTTTTTCTCACTCTCAAACAAATGTAGACTTTCTGATTTTAGAGAAAGTGTGGAATGATGGAGAAGATTTTGGACTCAGAGTTTTAGAAGACTTGTCAAATCAATTAACCTCTCTGGCCACAGCTGACCACAGTGATTTTTCCAGGTCTCTTTCAAATCTAAAATCATGGTCTTTCATATCCTTTTTTGATGATTAATTGTTCCAGAACTTCCCTATGAACTCCCAGTCTCTAAATCTCCAAAGAACAGGATAAGGAACAATGGAATGATATATGGCAGGTGCAAAGTGACAATGATAACACTTACCCAAGGAGTAGGGTAAAATATATTTAAAATATCCAGCCTCTGAAAGGGAGGGAGACCAACAATATGGCAAGAAGAAAGAATAGCAAATAAACAAAAGTGTTATGCTTGTAAGCAAGGAATATCAAAGGTCTTCCAGGGAGTCTTCCAGCCATGAATGAATATTCTATGTAAATCACAGAAGGTTATATCAATATTAGATATCTCACAACCACAAGATCCAGTAAAATATTGAAATATGAAGTCTAGTAAATGTCTAATTCAGACTTCATTATGTTGGGGTTCTATTGCTGTAAGAGAAATGCAAGGTTTCATTTAAATGGGTAAACTTTCTAGCAGGGAGGAAACATCATTTTCATCTCAGAATCACTCATGAGTAATAAAGGGGAAGTTATGGCAAATTAAAATGTAAGGTAAATGCTTAGAGACAAGAAAACCAATTAAGTGCTAAAAACTTTACAGATAGAATTTTTTTAGATTTTCCAGGCAGATCTTCTGAAGAGAACAGCATTATTTAAACAAACAAAAAAGGGAATAATAGAAAAATCTGTCAACACCAAGCTTTAACTAAATAAGATATTTTACTGAAATGGAAAGACAGAAAGTTCATTAAGAAGCAATTAATTATAGTCAAGGCAAATAAGATATAAACAAGATGGCACATGGCTACCATTCCTTTTGTGGGTACTTTACCCACTTACAACAAACTAAAGCTCTAATTTCCATAACAGAACATATTAAAAATAATCTCATATTTTCCATTGCGTATTTTCATTTTGTTTCATTTGAAGGAACAATAGGCATTACACAACTCATTAAAACAAAAATCTTGTCAAAACCCCAGATTAGAACTCCATGAGCAACTCCCCAATACTACTCTTAGAAGGAAACCCAACCTTGAGGAATTCAAGAACTGGTCCATGATTTTCCAGGAACACTCCTTTATCTGGAGGGTTTAGCACTACTCATATTGTATTAAGAGGATTGTTGGCACAAAAGACATGACAATACTGTACAACACTGGCACTCTTTTTAGAATCACAACCAAAGACTTAGAGTTATAGGAATTTCAGAAGGCATTTCAACCCAACCATCTCTGAAGAAGATGTTTTTGTTTGTGAGAATGGACTGTCTCTGTACCCTTATGGCCTGCTATACAGGACTCACTTAATAAATAATGCTTATTTAATCCTTCAGCAACATCCCAGCAGAGACGACCTACAACTTAACTTAAGTGGGTAGAGTTAGCTAAGCATCAGATATAGATTACAGATTTATTATATTTATTATAATTGGTGTCAGACTCATTGCCAAATCTAAAACCAGTTTTGAGAACTGAAAAAATTTAAAGATCATTTACACAGTGTCTAACATAAGGAGACACTTAATAAATACTGATGAATTGAATGACTGATTTATCTAGTCTAATTCCTTACTTCATAGGTGAGAAAACTGAGAGCCAGTAGCCAAACTGAGACTCAAAACCAGGTCCTCCTATTCTAAATGCTGGGATAATTCCACTGAACCATGGGCAGAAATTGAGTGTGCCCGCCTGCCTTATGAACAAGACCATTCTAAATGGGTGTTGTTAACCACAGTCACAAATAAAAATAAAAATAACTATTTCATCAAATTATTGTGAAGAAATTTTTTCAAGTCCTAAATAGATGTGACTTAATGGTATCATTAATAATTAGTGGCAATACAGATTCTTATTGGTATTTATAATAAAGAAACGGTGTTGTATAGTGGATAGAAAGGTAGCCTCAAAATCTGGAAAATCTGGGTTCAAGTGTTTTCATTTCTTTTCAGTCATTTAACACTCTTCATGACCCTGTGTGGGGTATACTGATTTGGTTTGTCATTTTTTTTTCCCGTAAATGAGGAAATAGGGTTAAGTGACTGGCCCAGGGTAACCATTGCTAATAAGTGTCTGAGCCAGATTTGAATTTTGGAAGATGAGCCTTCCAGACTCCAAGCCCAAAACTACATTCACTAAGGCACCTACTTAAGCTGCCCAAGTCCTGCCTCTGATAAATATTGATTCTGTGATCCTGGGACAGTCATTTAATTTCTCAATGATCAAAGCAACTGTAAGTTGTGGAAACTTACCCTGGTAGAAGCAGTTGGCTCATCTGAGAGTTGCTTATAACAAGGAAATCTCAGGTATGCATTAATTCTAATGATCATAATCTATTAAGAATCATTTAAAAATCAGTAATTTATTTTAATTGAAATATTAAGATTATTAATAATATCACAATATTGTTAGCTTTATTTAATCAATTTTCCTCACAATTATCCAGCAATATAAAAAGTATTAAGTATATCATTTTAAGATATTTATAATAATTATTTTAATGTAATGCTTTAAAGTTTGTAATATATTTGCTCCTAACCCCATGAAGTGGATGGTGCAAGCGTTGTGTTGGGGTTTTTTTGGGTTTTTTTACCATTTTGCCAGTGAGAAAACTGAGACCTGTAGAAGTGGATTAGTCTGTGGTCACCCAGATAGTTAAGTGATATTAATTTAATCTGACTGGGGAAAACAGTGACCATTCAAAATGAAAGGTCAATAGTATTCTAGTTTTTACATAAAAAAAGAGGGGAGACAGGAGTTCTCATTATCAATGCAAATGTTACCTAAAGAAGCAGATTATGCTCAACCTACTTTCCCAGATTTCTTCATTTCTGTAATCATTACAGGTTTATCAATTTTAGATAAATCTGTTTCACTTTAATGAACTTTAAAAAGAGCAAAGAAGTGAAATCTGTATATTAAAATTTGAATCAAATGCCTTAGGATGATTCTAGTTTAATTTCAACTGATATAGACTCATGTATATAAATACTTGGGCATTGTTTGCAGCATGCATAGGTTTCTTTGGCATCATGAGTGTCAGGCTTGTAGAAAAATACCAAAACATTTGATCTCCACATCAACTGAGCTCATTTTCATTTTTGTTTTCTTTTATGGAGTTTAGGTGCCTAAATTTCTTTTTCCCCCCCAACAGGTAACTGGAATCTTACTGAGCACATTTTAACTGAGCTGGAAGATTTCCTTAGTCCTTCTCATCCCTAATAACTTCTTTCCCCAAAGACAGAATGACAGTAGGGAAAACAAATGCCATGTACTAGCAGTAGAGAAACCCAGAATGCATTATTAAGAGATGGCATCTCCATTATTGCCATTCCCACTCACTCCATCATTATCTAAAACCCCTGACTGCAACCAATAGTGGTTCAACTCTTGATTCACCCAAAAGTGGTCATTCTTGAGGGTTGGAGTCATTCATTCCCTTTTATGACTTTGTAAACCCCTAGGACATTGAATGATACATTGGGAAAACTGAAACAAAATATGTTGATGAGCTGAATTTAAATTTAATTAACATTAATTTAATAAGAATTTATTATGTGTCAGTCATGAATTATATACTTGAGATATACAGACAAAAAAGAAAATAGTATATTATCAAAGAAAATAATGAAAAAATGTAAAAAAGTTAGCAGTACCACATCTTAAATTATAAAACTTAATTATAAACCAGTAATTATCAACAGAATCTGTTACTGACAAAGAAATAGAAAGTTAGCTCAAATGAACAGAGTACATATATAATAGTACCCTTTTTGTCAAAGTGTAAAGATGATATTTCTGAGATAAGAAATCATCATTTGGTAAAAAAATGCTGGAAAAAATTGGAAAAGAACATGGCAAGAATTGGTCATAGATCAACATCTTTCACCATTTAACAAAATAAGGACCTAGATATGAAGAGAGATATTTTAAGAAAACTCAAAGAATATGGAAAAATTTATTTATCAGACTTGTATATAGGTGAAAATTTTATGAATAAACAAGAGGTAGCAGAGTAATCTATAAAATGCACAATTTTCATTTTATTAAATTTAAAAGTTTTTATTCAAATAAAATAAATGCAGCCAAGATGTGAAGAAAAGTAAAAAACTGTGAGAAGGGAAATTTTGTGGACAAATTCTCAGATAAAGGCCTCATATTTCAAATATATGAGGAACTTGTAAAATCTATAAGAATATAACTCATTCCTCAATTGATTCATGGTCAGAAGATATGAAAAGGAAGTTTTTAGATAAAGAAATAAAAACAATTTGTGCATATATGAAAAATGCTCTAAAACATTTAATAGAGAAATAAAAACAAAACTACCTTGAGATATCATTTTACCCTATTAGAATAACCAAAATGTTTGAAAGGGAAAGTAACAAATGTTGGAAAGGATGTGGAAAAATTGGGTCACTTACTCATTGTTGGTGGAAATGGAAGTTGATTCAACAGTACAGAAAACAATCTGGAATTATGTCCACATTGAACTGCCTATACCTCTACCCAGCAATACAGTTACCAGGTCTATTTCCAAAGATGATTAAGAAAAAGAAAAAAAAACCCTATATATTCTAAAATGTTTTAACAGAGCTTTGTGGTGGCAAAGAACTGGAAATTACAGGGATGCACATCAATTGAAGTATATGATTGTGATGGAATGCTACTGTGCTATAAAAAATGATGAGCTTGATCATTTTACAAAAACAAGGATGGATTTGCACAAAGTAATGTCAAGAAATGAGCAGAACCAAAAGAATGTTGTATTAGCAATATTGTTTTAAGAATGATTAAGTGAATAAGTTATTACCTATTATAAATACCCCAAATAACAACAAAGGACAAGTAAAGGAAGATGCTATCTGCATTCAGAGAAAGAACTGATCAATAGAAGTATGAATAGAATGATTTATATTATATATATACATATATATATATATATATATCTGTGTGTAACTATGTTTGTCTATGTCTATTTACATTAATATATATCCATCTCTAGAGTGAATGAAAGAGGTAAAAGCATACACACACACACACACACACACACACACACACACACACACACACATATATATATACATGAGAATTTTATAATATTTTTAAAAGGAATAGGAAGTTTTACATAGGAGATTTGCATTTTCATATGAGACCAACTCTTTTATATATGTTATGGAAAGTTTGCTTTATTATAGAAATTAAAAATAAAATAAATAAAAATAGTTCTTTGCCTCAGGGTGGTTATATTCTATTAGGGAAGATGGAACAGTAAGAGCATGTTTAGAGTTGTCAATGGAAAATATTTACAAAATGATTTTGGGAAGTGAAAGGACTGACAGCTTCAGATCAGGAAAGGCCTTGGTGTTAGAGAGCTCCTGATTCCAGGACTGGAGCTCTATCCACTGGGCCATGGTTGCCCCCAGTGAGGTCCTGAAAAGTTTTAAAGAAAAATTGGGGGGGGGCAGCTAGGTAGAGCAGTAGATGGAACACAAGCCCTGGAGTCAGGAGGATCTGAGTTCAATAATTGCCTAGCTGTGCGACCTTGGGCAAGTCACTTAACCCATTGCCTTAAATAATTTTTTTTTTAAAAAGGGAGGAAGAAAGAAAAGCCAGGATGGTAGATTCTGGACAACTACCCAGTTATACTCTCCAACTTTTTCCTCCAAATAACTTGAGAATAACAGTTCAAATCAAAAATCTTAAAAATCTACTATTATGACAGAGAAGACCAAGAGATAAACTCAGAAGACAACAATGGGAAAACAGCTACAAAAAAAGGCCCCTCAAATAAAAATGCTAATTGGACCAAAGCCAAACAAGAAGTTGAAAAGTTGAAGAAAGAGATTAGTGTTAGAGTAAAAATTGAGGAAAGAAAGGAGAGTGGTAATAGAAAAGTATAAAAAAAAAACTAATAGCTTGGGGGAAAGAGGCACAAAAAATACTAAAGAAAATAATACATAAAAAGAAAAATGGTCCTAATGCCTCAAATAAAAAGGGGGGGGAGCATAAAAATCCACAAAAGGAAGAACTCTTCATAAAGCAGAATTAGTCAAGTGAAAAAAAGAGAGATCCAAACTGTCACTGAAGAAAATAATTCTCTAAAAATTAGAATTGGACAAATGGAAACTAATGATTTCATGAGACATTAAAAATATTAAAACAAAATCAAACATAAAAATAGAAGAAAATATGAAATACAAAATGAGACCTGATCTGGAAAAACAGATTGAGAAGAAAGAATTTAAAAATTATTTCACTTTCTGAAAGCCATAATCCAAAAAAAAGGTCCTTGACACAGCTAGCAGTTCTGATAAAGTTCTCATTTCCAAAATATATAGAAAATTGAATCAAATTTATATGGTTACAAGTTATTCCCTAATTGAAAAAAGATCAAATGTTATGAACAGGCAATTTTAAAAGGAAGAAATTAAAACTATATATACTCATAAAAATGCTTCAAATCATTATTGATTAGAAAAATGCAAATTACAACAACTATAAGATACACCCTCATGGACATCAGATTGGTTATGATGACAGAAAGGGAAAATGAGCAATTGTGGAGAGGTTATGGGAACAACTGTTTGTGGAGTTGTGAATTACCCATTCTGGAGCAATACGGAATTAAGCCCAAAGGGCAATAAAACTGATCATATCCTTTGACCCAGAAATATCAATAATAGGTCCATATTAAAAAATATAAAATAATTGAAACAGTCCCACAAGCCCAAAAATATTTATGGCTGATCTTTTTATAGTTCCAAAGAATTGGAAATGAAGGGGATACACATCAATTGGGGAATGACTGAACAAGTTACTATATATGAATGTTTTGGAGTACTACTGTTCTATAAGAAATTATGAATGGTCAAATTTTAGAGAAGCATGAAAAAAAATTATATGAACTGATGCTGAGTGAAGGGAGTGGAGAAGTAAGAGAACATTATACATGTTAACAGCAACGTTGTCAGTTGATCAACTAAGATGGACAAAACTCCTCTCAATGGTTCAGAGATCTAGGACAATCCTGGGAAACCTGTTATGGACAATGCCATTCACATCTAGAAGAAAAAAACAACCAAAAAAACCCCCCAAAATTCTGAAGGATACTATGTTCACATTTTTAATACTTCACTTATATTTTCCTTCCTATCCCATGGTGTTTTTTTCTTTTCCCTTAGTCCTAACTCCTCATACACAAAATAACTAAATATGTAAGCACGTTAAACACAGATCTAAAATGTACAACTTTTACCAGACTGTTTGCCACTAAGTAGAGGGTGTTGGAAAGGGAAGGAGGTAGAAAAATTTTAGAAAAGAAAAGGTAACATGAAATATACAAGTGGATGAATGCTGAAAAACTTTCAAACATATAACTTGAAAAATAAAATAAAATAAAATATCAAGAAAAAAGGAAAAAGAAAAACTTCCCTTATACCTTAGATCCAAAGGGTAAAATAAAATTGAAAGAATTTACCTATCACCTCCTGAAAGAGATCCCAAAATGAAAACTCCTAGTGCTATTATAGCCAAATTACAGAGTTCTCAGATCAAAGAGAAACTACTGCAAGCAACCAAAAAGAAACAATCCAGTTATTGTGTAGCTACAGTCAGGATCATACAGATTTAGTGACTTCCCTGTTAAAGCAGCAGATGACATGAAATACAATTTTTTTCAGAATGCTAGAATTGTAGACAAGAATAACCTTCCCACGAAAACTAAGTACAAATATTTCAAGGGAAAAAATCACTATTTAATGAAATAGAGGACTTTTGAGCATTACTGATGAAAAGATCAAAATTGAATATAAAATATGACATTCAAGCAAAGTACACAAGAAAGGCATAAAAACAAGTAATTGTGGAAAAGTAATCATAAGGGACACAAAAATTTAAATTATTTGCATTCCTATATGTGAAGATGATACATGTGTAACTCCTAAGAACCATATCATTATTAGGGCAGTTGAAAGGAATTTACACAGACAGACAACATGGGTATGAACCAATTAATGTTGGAATAATCTCCAAAAGGAGGAAAGAAAGCAAGAAAGACAGAGAGACAGAAAGAAAGCAAGAAAGAAAGAAAGAAAGCAAGAAAGAAAGAAGAAAGAAAGAAAGGAAGGAAGGAAGGAAGGAAGGAAGGAAGGAAGGAAGGAAGGAAGGAAGGAAGGAAGGAAGGAAGAGAAAAAAGAAGGAAATAAATGAAGAGATGAGAATAAGTAATACACTGGGGAAGAAGAGACAGGTAGAATGGGGAAAATTTTCTCACACAAAAGAGGCTTACACGCTGAACCTCATTTTCATCTGAATATTGTGTGGTGAAGAGTAAAAAGCCAATTTTACCATGATATGAGGTTAGTGGGAGGAATGTGAAATCTACTTAGGACAGGAATTAATTCTTAGAATTGGAAAGTCAGGTGTAACTAATGTAAATAATATTTTAACTACATAAAATAAAATACATAGAATTTCAAAGGAAACTAATTCTCTATATAAACATAACATATTTTGAAAAGCATCTCTGTAGATAACCAGTTTAGAACCTTTGGTGTAATATCACCTCACAACCAAGGTGTGACTATTGACTAAGCTGACAAAAAAGGAAAACGATTAATGTTGGAGAGGATGTGGGAAGATTGGGACATTTAATGCATTGTTGGTGGAGTTGTGAATTGATCCAGCTATTTTGAAGAGCATTCTGGAGCTATGACCAATGGACAATAAAACTGATCATACTTTTTGATCCAATAATACCACTAAAACATCTGTATACTAAAGAGATCATAACAGATGGGGAAAGTCTTGCATGTTCAAAAAGATTTATAGCAGCTCTTTTTGTAGCAGCAAAAAAAATGTAAATTGAGAGGATGCCATCAAATGAGGAATATCTAAATAAGTTAAGATATATGAGTGTCATGGAGTACCATTGTTCTGTAAGAAATCACTAGTCGCGGACAGTTAGGTGATACAGTAGATGGTGCACCAGTCCTGGAGTCAGGAAGATCTGAGTTCAAATCCGATTCAGACATTGATACATACTAGCTGCGTGAACTTGGGCAAGTTACTTACCCCCATTGCTTCACAAAAAATAAAATTAACAAACAAACAAAAAACAAATAAATAAATCAAAGAAAGAGAAGACATCATGAGTGGTCAGACTTTAGAGAAGCATGTCCACACCAACAACATTATGAGGTGACCAATTCTGATGAATGCAGCTCCTCTCAACTGATCAGAGATCAAGGACAATCCTGAGAGACCTGTGACAGAGGATGCCACTCATATCCAGAGAGAAAAAAGACTACAATATTTGAATGTAGAGCAAACCATACTAGTTCACATTTTTGCACACTTCTTTTATGTATTTTCCTTTCTTCTCATGGTTTTTCCTTTTCCCTTAATACAAATTCCTCTTTCACAACATTGCTGATATAGAAATATGGTAAAAGCTATTATATTTATGCAACTTTTACAAGACTGTTCACCACCATGGGGAGGAGGGAGGGAAAGAAGGCTGGACTCATAAATTTGCAAATGGATAAATGTTGAAAACCACCTTTGCATGTAATTGGGCAAAAATAGCTTTTTAAAATTTATTTATTTTGAATTCCACAACCTTTCCCCCAATCTTGCTTCCCCCCACCCCACCCCCATAGAAGGCAGTCCTAGTCTTTGCATTGTTTCCATGGTATACATTGATCCAAGTTGAATGTGATGAGAGAGAAATCATATCCTAAAGGTAATAGTCTTTGATCTCTGTTCAAACTCCACATTTCTTTATATATTGCTAAAAATATTCTTTTTTAAGAGCACACATAATACCTCCTCCCCCACAAAAATATAGACCCTCATGAGAAATAAAGTAAAAGAAAGTGGAAAAAAATGTGTTTCACTGTGTTCTGATGCCATCAGCTCTGTCTCAGGCGGATCACATTTTTCATACTTATCCACAATTGCCGCTGCTGACTGTAACCCCCTCCATTCATTCATTCATTTCTTCCCACTACCATATACTACATTCTCTCTCTCCCTTCACCCAGTCCCTCTTCCAAAATGTGCTGTAGGGCAGCTGAGTGGCACAGCAGACAACAAACCAGCCCAAGCCCACATACCACCCCAGAGACCCAGCAAGCACCTGACCCCGTGGTCCCAGACATGCTACCCAATTCCAGTACCTTGCAAAAAAGTAAAAAAAAAAAAAGGGGGGGGGCAGCTAGGTGGCGCAGTGGATAGAGCACTGGCCCTGGAGTCAGGAGTACCTGAGTTCAAATCCGGCCTCAAACTCTTAATTATCTAGCTGTGTGGCCTCTGGCATTGCCTTGCAAAAATCTAAAAAAAAAAAAAAAATAACAAAAAGTAAAAAAGATAGTACGTTATATGTGACTATTTTCTCCCATGTCTACCCTCTCCTCCATCACCCACATCCCCCTCTTCCCCATCCCCTTCTCCCCTCCTTATTCCAGATGTCTATACCCTATTGAGTGTGTGTGCTGTTTCCTCTCTGAGCCATTTCTGATAAGAGTGAAGGGCCCCTCATCCCCCACTGCATTACCCCCTTCCATATCATTGCAAAAACTCATTGCAAAAAAAAAGGTCTTTTATATGAAATATCTTAGCCTTTTCTACCTCTCCTTTCTCTTACTCCCCTGTACATTTCCCTTTTAGTCATTGACTCTATTTTTACAATATCTTATACCTTCAAATTCAGCTCTCTCCAGTGCTTCATCTATAAAAGCTCTTTCTACCTGCTCTACCAAATGAGGAAGCTCGTATTAGCATTACCAACATCATTTTTCTGTGCAAGAATACATACAGTTTATCATCATTAAGTCCCTCATAATTTACCCTTCTCCTCTGCTCTCTGTGCTCCATCTGAGTCCTGTATTTGAAGGTCAAACTTTCTGTTTAGCTCTGGTCATTTCAACAGGAACATTTGAAATTCCCCTGTTTCATTGAAAGTCCATCGTCTCCCCTGGAAGAGGATGTTCAGTTTTGCTGGGTAGTTGATTCTTGATTGCATTCCAAGTGCTTTTGCCTTTTGGAATATTATATTCCAAGCCCTATGAGCTCTTAATGTAGTTGCTGTGTAATCCTGTATGATCCTGACTGCAGCCCCATGATATCTGAATTGTGTCCTTCTGGCTGCTTATAATATTTTCTCTCTGACTTGGGAGTTCTAGAACTTGGCTATAATATTCCTGGAGGTTTTAATTTTTGGATCGCTTTCCATGGGAGATTGGTGGATTCTCTCAATTTCTATTTTGCCCTCTGCTTCTAGGATGTCAGGGCAATTTAAAAATGAGGCCAAGGCTCTTTTCTTGATAATGACTTTTAGGTGTCCCAATAATTTTTAATTACTCTTTCTTGAATCTGTTTTCCAGATCAGTCATTTTTTCAATCAGATGTTTTACATTTTCTTCTATTTTTTCATTCATTTCATGTTGAAGTATAATGTCTTGACCTCTTGTAAAGTTAGCAGCTTCCTTTAGCTCCATTCTACATTTGAAGGATGTGTTTTCCTCAGAGAGCTTTCTTATCTCCTTTTCCATCTGGCCAATTCTGCTTTTTAAAGTATTCTTCTCCTTAATAACTTTTTGAACTGTTTTATCTATTTGACCTAAACTGGTTTTTAACATGTTATTTTCTTCAGCATTTTTTTGGATCTCCTTGACTAAGCTGCTGACTTCTTTTTCCTGTTTTTCCTGCATCACTCTCATTTCTTTTCCCAATTTTTCTTCTATCTCCCTTACTTTATTTTCAAAATATTTTTTGAGCTGTATCATAGCCTGAGCCCAACTTCCAGTTTTCTTGGAATCTTTAGATGCAGCAGCTTGTACTTCCTCATCTTCCAGATTGAGTATTTTGATCTTCCTTGGGATCATTGACAAAAGTATTTGTCAATGGTCCAGTTCTTCTTTTTAATCTGTTTACTCATTTCCCCAGCCTGTACCTGATTTGGGGGTGCTTCCTGAGTTTTTGATTATTATTGGGACACCCCCACACACACACAAGGACCTCAGTGTGTGAGGCTTTGACTGCTCTCCCAGTCTGTTAATGACCACAAGTGTACCCTTCTGCCATGGGCCTGGGGAGGGGTCCCTGTTCTATAGGAGAGCCTAGACTGCAACCAGGATCTGAATGTGGTCAGGGTCTCAGAGTCCTGATCCAGGGACAAAGGACAGACCTCATTAGTCTCTCTCTACTCCGTTACCTTCGGTGGGCTGAGCACTCAGGGCATAGTTGTCTGGAGGCTCCTGCTTGCTGGCTCTGCAGACCTGCTTCCATTTACTGGATCTGGGCAAGCTGATTGCCATGACCACCCTGAGGGCCTGGGCTTCAGGCTCACTCTTGCAGAGGTCTCCCTGCTGATCCTCCAAGTTGTGCCCAGTGCCCCAGGGTACAGGTCAGGTAACTGCCTGTACTGTCAGGAGCTGTGGCTCCCAGGCATGCTAGGGCTATTCCTGGGAGGCTGAAGTTTCTTCACTCTGGCAGGCCACCCTTCTAACCCCATGGAATAGAGTTTTTCCACTATTTTCCAGGTTACCTTGGGAATTAGCTCACTGGATCATTCTGTGGGTTTTATCTCTGAAAAATTTAGTTAGAGTCATAATTTTAAGATTCTTGAAATATTTTGGAGAGAGCACCTAAGAGAGGCTCTTCTCCTGCTGCCATCTTGGCTTCACCCCCTCCACTTCAAAAAAATAAATTTAAAAAAAAGAAAAAAGAACCCCTTGTCTAAAAAGGAGGCAGAATAGTTTCCAAAGCTAGATAAAGGAAGTTGTACTTCATCCTAGGAGAAATAGGTTCCCATTGAAGCTTCTGGAACAGGAGAATGAGATGGTATGACCTGAAATTTTGCAATGTAGTTTGACAGCTATGTGGAGGAAAGGGGAAAAACTTGAGACAGGAATATCAAGGAGGAAACAATTGCAGTAGTCCAGGCAAGAGAAGGTAAGAACCTGAATGGAAAGATGAGAGCAAATATAGGCAGAGATGTGCCAATTAATGTTTATCAAAATGTTATCAAAATGGCACACTTTAATCTTCATTATAATAATCTTTATTTTCTTACATGTAGACAAACAAGACAAGAAATCAACCCACGATTTGTAGTATTTCCCTATGTCTGAGATGTAAGCTTTTACAATAAATATTTAAACATTCTCATGATCTAGTATGAGCTGGTTCCCACACATCCCTCTATGTAACAGATCTTATGACAATCTGTGACCCAAATGCCCACACAAAAGAATGGTACATAAGGCAAGGACCTCCCAAAATGTGTGCCCATATTAAGGGATGAAGTGATAGGGTCATTCACTTAGCTTTACTGACAGCTATCAAAGTCTTTTCAATTTCTCTCCTTCTCCAAGGATTCCTATCCTCTAAGTCAGTGTTTCCTAGAATTAACTACAGAACTGTTCAGAGGTTTGGTTTCATATGGCAAATGGCTCTTCAGCAGACATAAATCAGAATCCCAAAAGAACTGTCAGAATCTATTTTTTATCCTTTTAGAGCTGTCTCCATCAACTTCTTTCATTTACCATTCATGTGTGAAGTATCTATTTCATGGACAGTACGATATGAAATACTGCCTTTGATGAACTGACATGAAATCGTATTTTTTAAGAAGTGAAACTGGTATATTTTCTGTTTTTTCATTTCTTTTTGTTTGTGAAAATCTGGAAAAAATGTTTTCAATAATTGTCTCACTGTTTTGTAAATGTTATTAATAATCTGTTGGCCTAAAAAATTACCTTACAAAGATTCAATTAATTGAATTCAATTCAATTCATTTAAACAAAAATTCATTAATTATCAATTATGTTCAGGGTTCTCTGAGAGGTACCAGAGAGACAAAGATGAAAATGAAGACTGTCTTTAGGGAACTTACATTCTATTTGGAGGAAACTTTAAGAGAAAATATGGCTTTATTTAAAAGATTACAAAAAAGGTCTTTGGGTATCTAGTTGTTATATCTTTCTAATGCCAATCATATTATTCCTGCCATATCATATAATGTATAATGCTATAAATCTAATAATAAAAATAGAGTAATAATATAATTATATATGTGAGGCATAATATAATTTATATTTTATTTCTTTATATTAATATGATTATTAATAATGTTTAATGGAAATATGGATAGAGGTGTCTGTGGGTGTGTAAAATAAATAAGATTTTTTCACACACCTACACTACACCAAGCTCAATTATTGATCAGGAGAGAAATGGGAATCAGAAGTTGTCCTTAGTTAACAAGTCTTTACAAATCTCTTTCCATATTCAAAAATTGTGCTAAGCCTTAATGACACAGAAAGACCAAGAAGCTCATAGTATAACAAAAGACATAAAATGCAAGCAATTGCAGGTCAAAAGAAAAGAAGATATATATGGGGTAAGTTGGAGATCACAGGAGGAAGGCACTATTTAATTTTATGCAAATAGAAAAGCAAAAACAAAAACAATTCCAGATACAGCTGAAAGGAAAATGGATGGTGAGAGAGGAAAAAAAAACCTCTTGAAAAGATTTCACACGTAAGATTTTATTAGAAGGTGATTCCAACACAGCATAATTGTGTTATCTTCCTGATTTACTGTAGGACAGGAGAGAATGAAGAGAAGTGAAAACAGAGCAAGGGTCTTCAAGCTGATCAGGAATGCTGGGAAGGACATGAAGCCTGACCCTGTCTTTAACAACCTATAAGAATGAATGAACAGTCTATGGGGAGGAGACTTGAGAATCACACTCAGAATGTGAAGTATTCACACTGTGCGGTACACCTGGGAATTAGACAGCTAAGAGAAGAGTCCCATTTGGACTATCTCAAATCTCCTGGGTTTTTCACTCATTAAATGGAATCCTGGAAGTAATTGTCTATGCTATTTAAATTATTCTCTCTCTCTCTCTCTCTCTCTCTCTCTCTCTCTCTCTCTCTCTCTCTCTCTCTCCCTCTGTCTCTCTGTCCCTATTTCTCTCTCTCTCTCTCTCTCTCTCTCTCTCTCTCTCTCTCTCTCTCTCTCTCTCTGTTGTCCCTCTGTCTCTCTGTCCCTATTTCTCTCTCTCTCTCTCTCTCTCTCTCTCTCTCTCTCTCTCTGTTCCTGTCTGTCCTTTTTTATCTCTCTCTGTCTCTTTGCCTCTCCTCTTTCTGTCTCTTTGTCTCTATCTCTCTGTCTTTCCATTTTTTCTCTCTACTTCCCTCCCTTCTTCCTCCAGCCCATATTGATATGAGTAAATCAATTCCACATCTATTCTTGTTCTCATGTTTACACTATAAAATGGCCTCTTACAGCTTTTCAACACAACTCTGAAATTGTTTTCAGTATATCACTGGAAAAATATGTTGCATCAGGGGAGTTTGTGGGTGGGTGGTCAGACACGTACTAGTTCAGGACCCTGCTCTCCAGTTTTTCTCCCACCAGGTCTCAATGTCCAATAAGAATTCCCAACCTCTGGCACAACTTCACACTTTTCTTATCTCATATACAACCAATGAAATCCCATCGCTAACCAAATTCATTCCCTTCCCCTCCCCCATAAGTCTCTAGTGTACTCAATCTTATATGAAAACAATACCCACTCATTCCATTACAATTGGTTTATATTCTTCTTTTTGTCTCTGACTCTATCTCTCACTATTTCTGTGTCTCTCTGTGTCTTTGTATGTATGTATGTATGTTACTGTATGCATATTTATGTTGCCTCCTTCATTAGAATGTAGGTTCTGTTAAAGGCAGGACCCATTTTTGCCTTTTTTTTTTAGATTTTTTGCAAGGCAATGGGGTTAAGAGACTTGCCCAAGGCCACACAGCTAGGTAATTATTAAGTGTCTGAGACCGGATTTGAACCCAGGTACTCCTGACTCCAGGGCTGATGCTTTATCCACTGCACCACCTAGCCGCCCCCCGTTTTGCCTTTTTAAAAAATAATTTCCAGCACTTAGTACAGAATCTATGATATAATAACGGCTGAAGCCTGGGTCATTGAGTTACTGGATAAATAACTGATCATTGCTTGCAAGTCATTCTCTCAGCAATACAATCTGCCAAGACCTTCCAAGAGAGCTGTCTTAACTTTGTTTCATGATTCAGATGGAAATGTAGGGTTAATGAGGAAGAATATCCTTTGAATCTTTTGGAAACAATTTTATTTCCCCTCTTTTACCCCAACTTTTGATGATTCATTGAACCATATTAGCAATTTGAAGGGAACTTAAGAGTCAATCAAATTCAACCTCCTAATTTCACAGATAAGGAAACTGAGGCGGCATAGACAAGCTAAATGACTTATCCAAGGACATGCAACTTAAAAATGTCAAAGATAGGATGTGAACCTGTCTCTCTGGATGCAAGTCCAATGCCCCATTCAGAATGCCAAGCTGACTCGAATCCTTTGATATTCTATAATAGAATTGTATTGAATTCTCTTGAATAATTTGAATTCCCAGTATATATATGTGTTTGTGTGTGTGTGTGTGTGTGTGTGTGTGTGTGCATGAATATATGTATATATAGACACACATATACATCACACATACATACAGGTATCTATGTGTCTAGATATATGAATATGTAAGTACTTTTGTGTATGCACATATGCATATACAAATGCAATTAGTACTAGAGATTGTTCCAAATTTGGGGTCAAAGATTATGTACGATACATCTTTGGTCAATCTACCTCCAAAAGTCCACTAGGATTATTGTACTTCTTATTTGTTCTTCTAATTACCTGTACTTGATTAGCATTCAAATTAAGAGACATAATTAGTCCTTGGTCATTTTAATAAACAAATTTAACAATTTCTATCATTTTTCTGGAAGAAAAGTTTAACAAATTGAATAGAGATAAAAAGCTAATTGTATGGTTGCCCCATCCCTCTCTAAAACAGCAAAATCCTATTCCTCAAGATGTACCATGATATTCTGGATAATAATTAGAAATATCTGGGTTTAAATTCATTTCTGATATTTGTCAATGGCATGATCATAGACAAGTTGTTTAACTGCTTTGAGTCTCCAGCAAAAGCTTTATCTAAATAATAGAATATTTTCATGTGGGTGGTGTCACCAAAAAAAGAAAAAGAAAATCACAGATCATTAATTGCAAGGACCATCAATAATTTATGAAAAGTTAGATTTTCTTTTCCCGTTCCAAAAAGACAAACATAAGACAATAGAAAAATAAAAACATTATACACAATAGGGAAGGAATAAAGCCTGGGGGGGAAGTAATATCTAATAAGAAAATCATATTTACTTGGCTTTGCTATAGAAGAAAGAACTATTCTCAGGTTCTTTAAGGTAGATTTTCTGGAAGAAAACTTTTTTTCAAATATTCCAGTTTAAAAACTTGACTCAGTTCTCTGTCAATTTTTTTAATGTTTAAAATAAATTTATTTATTTATTTTTGAATTTTATAATTTTTCCCCAAATCTTGCTTCCCTCACCCCCCCACAGAAGGCAGTCTTGCTAGTCTTTACATTGTTTCCATGGTACATATTGATCTAAATCGAATATGTTGAGAGAGAAACCATATCCTTAAGAAAAAAAATATAAAAGATAAGATTATATAATAAGATAACTTTATAATTAAAGATAATATCTTTGGTCTTTGCTCAAACTCCACAATTCTTTCTCTTGGATGCAGATGGTATTCTCCATTGCAGATATCCCAAAATTGTCCCTGATTCTGCCACTTAAGAAATGAGCAAGTCCATGAGGGTTGATCGTCACCCCCACGTTGCTGTTATGGTGTACAATGTTCTTCTGGTTCTGCTCATCTCACTCAGCATCAGTTCATGTCAAATCCCTCCAGGCTTCTCTGAATTCCCATCCCTCCTGGTTTCTAATAGAACAATAGTGTTCCATAAAGTTCTGTCAAATTAAAAAATAAAAAAAAAACTATTCCCCAATTGACAAATAGACAAAGGATATACAAAGGCAATTTACAGATGAAGAAATCAACGTGATCCATAGTCATATGAAAAATTGTTCTAAATCTCTACTTATTAGAGAAATACAAATTAAACCATCTCTGAGGTACCACTCTCAGACTGGATAGTATGACCAGAAAGGACAATAATCAATGTCGTAAGGGATGTGGGAAATCTGGGACATGAATGCATTTTGGGTGGAACTGTGAACTCATCCAATCTTTTTGGAGAACAATATGGAATTATTCCCAAAGGGACCATAAAAATGTGCATACACTTTGATCCAGGCAATACCACTACTGAGTCTATACCCTAAAGAGATCATGAAAAAGGGTAAAAACATCACTTGTACAAAAATATTCATAGCAGCCCTGTTTGTGGTGCCAAATGATTGGAAATTGAGTAAATGTCCATGAGTTGGGAAATGGATGAACAAATTGTGATCTATGTATGTCATGGAACACTACTGTTCTATTAGAAACCAGGAGGGATGGGAATTCAGGGAAGCCTGGAAGGATCTGAATGAACTGATACTGAGCTCACCGACTTCTGCCTGCAGAAGTTACAACCACTCCCTCGGACATTGTCAGAATTCTGATGAAAATCTCAATCTTCTGATTCTTTAAAATTCACAAAATCCCTTTCCATCCAAGGGGAGAGTGAGAGAAGATCAAGACAAAAGTCAGGCATAGCTCTCTTCTTACATCTAAATGTGATTCTTCAGTAGGATGATTTCCTTCTCATTGTATCTACAGGATTTGAATAATACTCCTTCCTCTATAACAACACTCCATTTCATCAATACCTTTCAATGACATCTAATTTTATCAAGAAATTTTCTCCACTTCGTCTGAGACCAATGGTTGATTCAATAAAGATGTATTCTCTCCTAACAAAGGTACCATTTGTGGCAAGAGCAATGACCTAACCCCATGAAAGTTAAAGTAGTTTTTCCTTAAGGATATGGAAGCATTTCTTGTAATATAATTGGTTTAGGGAACTAAAGACTTGACTATTGATATCAATAATGATTGCCTAAATATGAAAGAGTCAGAAAGTGTTTCTTGTACTTTCTGATGATTGAGAATTCAGAAGCAGGGCATCCTCAATGCATATCCACGTTGAATATAATTCTCTTGTATAACATAACTCTTTTATATCTTTTCTTTAGTCTTGAACCATTTACAAGTATTTACAACCATTTACAATTTATTCTAATATTGAGCATAAATCACCAGGACACTGTTCTTAGTCAGACCCAGATTGAAATTCAGAAACAAACTGGATCAGATGATTCAATGTCTTTATAGCATTTTATAGTATAGCTATTATATATATATATATTATGTTTACTATTATTAAATAAATTAAATAATATGCTGAAGATAACAGCAGCAATCATAGTGAAGATAGTAAGCTAAAATTTTCAACTACAGATTTGATAACAAAAGAACTATGTGAGGAACACGACAGTAAAGAGAGGCTTATCACCCAAATATTGACCAATAACTACAATTTTAAATATTATATATATATATATTACATATTGAACATGGCAACCTATGATATAGATAAAACTGCAAAATGATTCTCAGACATAGAATCTTAGATTTAGAACTGCAAGGGAATGTAGAGAACTTTGAATCCAACCCTCTCCTTTTTTGGAGATGAAAAAAATTAAGCTACAGAGATTAGGTAATTTTCCTGGTGTCATATGACTAGAGAAAAGATTTGAATCATATCTTTCTGACTCCAAGTAAAGTATGCTGCAATTCTACACAACTACTTCTGTAGTGATAGTGGTAAACCATCAGGAAACAAATCATTTGCAGACCACTTATCTACATATTGGCACTCAAACTGTGAGATCTTTATCAGCAACTAAGGAACTGAAACATGGCTGGAGGAAATGAATTGCATCACTATGTCAGGAAGTCTTAACCTGGGGTCCATAGATACCTAAGGGATCTGTGGATAGATTTCAAGGGGGTCTATAAACTTAGACTGGGGAGAAATAGTTTATGAACCTCTAACTAAAATATAGCATTTCCTTTAATTATGAATGTAGAAAATGAAATATTATTCTAAGAACAGGTCCATAAGTTTCATGAGCCTACTAGAGAGAGGTCAATAACAAAATTAAGGTTAAGAATCCTTGATTATATACACCCCTAGAAATGAGACCAGAAAACATTTATTTTAGGTTGCAGGGAAAGGAAAAGACAGTTCACAGGTTCACTTCTGAAAAAAAGCAAATAAAGAAAATACAAGTGGTTTCATCAGAACTAGATAGGAAATTCATTTTATGGATCATTTCACCTGAAATACATATGAACATGGGGAGAGAACCCAGGAAGCACCAACCTTGATGTCAAAAGATGAACATTTAGAGATTTTATGGGAAAACCTTGACAAAATCCTAAACAGTCTGAGCCAACTTATATCTAAACACATGGGCTGATGTCAATGTAAAGATGGACTCCAAAAAAGAATAGACAAAAAATATTTTAATATATAAATAAGGACTAAGAAATAACAAAGTTCAAAGGCTCGTATCTTACTCAGAAGTTTCACAATACCTTCCATAAAAAAGAAAGTTAGGAGCAGTGTTGGAAGATGGTTTTTAAAGTAGGGCATTTTGTACTACCAATATAATGTTTTCTTATTGTCAGCAAACAAACATCACAGAGACAATCTGTATTTTATGTTGCTTTTAATCAATTCTGATCCACAATTCTGTGGTCTTCTATAGAATGTCTGCAAAATCTTGCCTCCTGCCTTCTCAAATCTTTTTCTAGGTAACCCAGATGCAGATATATTATTATCAAGATGAGAAAATGAACTTATGGTTATGAGGATTTTCTCAGGGGCCTTCTATGTATTTATTATGTTCCACGATTTTCTCCAATCATTCAGTGTCCTCATCTCTTTCAAATATCTTAAGCATCCATTCTTCAGCATCCTTATGTCTCCATCATGGATGTCAATTCTACAGATTTGAGCTATTTTTACTATTCTTATCATTTTGTTCTCTTTAGATCTATTTTCCTTAATCCAGATTAAATTGTGTTTTTATGAATCCAAATACTAAAAATTCCTTTGTCAATGAAGAAAAGTTATAGAAATCCTTGCAGATCTTTTCCACCTTTCATCTGCTTGAAGTGTTTCATCTACATAAATTGGTCTCCCAAAAGATCATAGATGCCACCATAACCAGCAAACATTTTATCTCCTTAATAATGTAAAAGATAGGGTAGTTGAGGACAGTATTATCAAGAAAAAGAAGTCATTCATCAAAAAAAAAATTCAGGAGCATAAAGGAAGATTATGAGGTGTATCCCCTCAGAAAACTATTAAAACTAGTAGAATGGAAACAGGCTTTCAGAAAGCTGTATTGGAGATCAAACTAAACTAGATAACTCAAAGAGCACTTATGGTTGAAAGTTAAAAAGACTAAACGTGCAAAAATGAACATATTTACAAGCAATTTTACAGTGATGTTTTCCCATCACTGATGTCAATGTAATAACTATAGATGAAACTTTTGAAACTTCAGTACTCAGTTGTTTTATGAAAAAGTGGAAATTAACTAACAAGATATAAAGTCAAAGAAAGTTGTTAAAGTGGCCATACATATTTAAGAGAAATGTCTCCTGGAGGCAATGTTATATGGGTAGTCAGGGATTGATTTTCAAGATATCTCAGGGGAATATAGCAAAAAAAATTTGAAAAGATCTCATGTGATATTAAAAAAACACTGAAAAGACATCAATAACAACATAGCCAACGGCATATTTTCCCATCTCTATAAAATCTTTATGAGAATGGTCTGTGTGCATTTCAAAGTTATTTATGAAACTCTAAGAAGGGAATAGTAAGACTTTCACAGATAATTCCCTACAGTCACAATCACATAATCAAGTTAGAGGATAGAGAATACAGGGCCCCACCATATTTACTCTTTGTTGACTACAAGAATTGATTCAGCAGAGCCAAATGAAATCTTTAGATCTCTGCTCCAATATGGTGTCTGTTATACATATGTAAAAATCATACAGCATTCTTTGATAGATGTAACAAGAGAGAGAGAGAGAGAGAGAGAGAGAGAGAGAGAGAGAGAGAGAGAGAGAGAGAGAGAGAAAGGCCCTGGGGAGGGGAGATGTTTCCAATGATACTCTAATTATCAATATCAAATGAGAATTAAAACCTCTATGATATTCACAAGTATCATGGGAATACCTTGAATAGAGTCTACACACAACCCAAATTCTATATAGAGTTCTTCAGATTCTATTTGCACATCTTATTATCCTGATTTAATTGATCTAGGGTGCATATGCCTTCCTAATTAGTATGGTCAGTCACTCAAAAGACTCCATTTAGTAATCTTATAAGACAATAAAGAATGGCTATTACCAAGCTTAGGATACATCCTTGGATCAGCAACCCAGAAGTCAGTCCATTGGAAGCCATACCTTGGATAATCAATAGAGCTAGAAAATGAGCAAAATTAAAGAGGAGATCCATTGCATTTTTTTTGTTCTAGGATTTTATAAAATAGTTCAAAGGGAGGCAAAGGACACAAAAATAAAATATTTTTGAAGGATCTATTGTATTAGCTAAATCAAATCCAATAACTAAAATTAGAATTGCTTAATATTAGATTTTAAACTTCTTGAGGGCAGAGATTTCTTTTCTTTTTTATGAATTGTATCTCCAATGTTTTTGCAGTGTCTATCACAGAGTAGTCATTTAATAACTATTAGTAATTAATAAACAAGTAAAGTATAGCTTAATCTAATTAGATGAATAAATTAATAAATATGATTGCATTCTAAGTTGAATATCAATTAATAAAGAAGAGCTGGTGTCTAGGTGACTTTATATGTGTCAACATTCCAAGGGCTCTTGAATATTTTTATTCACTTATTAAGATTCATGGGATCCTTTATCCAGACCTGGAATGAACATCAGAGACTTTCTTGTCTACCCCTCACCCCGAGACCCAGGGAAGAGAAATTTTGCCAAAGGTAAAAAGGAGATAGCTAAATGGCTCAGTGGATAGAGAGTTGGCCTTGGAATTTTGAAGACCTGAGTTCAAATGTGAACTCAGGTACTTATAAGATATATGACCCTGGACAAGTCTTAACCTCTGATTGCCTTCAACCACTGGAAAAGGAAATGACAAACCACTCTAGAATCTTTATCCAAAAAACTACATAAACAATATTGGCATTACTATAGTCCACAAGGGTCACAAAGACTCAGACACAACTAACAACAGCTGAAAACAAGAAACAGAATTCAAACTCATATCCTCTGACTTTAAAAACTGATTTTTTTCTCTCTTGACAAAAATGAATTCTTTTTTTTTTGAACAATTAATTTGCCTGGGGAAAGTTCTTCCTAGCAACTATGGAAATAATAAAAAAAAACCCTCTGAACTGGTAAAATTTGGATAAATAAGCTTTTATCATATTTGAAAATATTCCATTTTGGTCTCCCTAGATTCTTGCACTATTATTCACTCCCCTGCTCTCAGAGCTCCCACAGAGACATGATGTATCTTTTTTCTTAAGTAGCTTTCATCTCAACTTTAGAAGGGAGGAAATTCTTTAGCAATCACTTGCTAGATCAAAGAAGAGAAATCTCCCTGGAAAGCTAATGATTTTTTTTTCTTCTTGCATTCACTTTCTCCCCTAGCTACTCTTCAGTGAAGAATCAGTGATAGAAAAGAAATCTTTGCTTTTGTGCAATGTATTGGCACCTGATGACAGTGGGGCTGACCTATTCTTTCCTTGATGACTTTCTAAACTGAATATCTCATGTAAGCCAGAATTGATTGCATGGGTGGAAAGTTCACCCAAAGATTAGAGATCAATGGGACTGCTGATTAAAACTCCAAAGAATCAATAAAATGATGCCATTTGGATTATCTTTATTTACTAAAAGTAATTACCTAAAATATAGCTGCCTGGTCCCAAGAAATGAAAAACTCTGAAAGTCATTTCATAGAATTCCTTTCTATTGGAACTTTTCTTTTTAAGAATAGAAGAAAAAATTCAGTGTTTTCTAAAGGACTCCAGCAATAGGTGGATTCTGAATAGTTATAGACTTTTCACTTAGGACATTGAAACCCCTGAATAATGAATAATGACAGTAAGTTAATTTAGTCCTGTAACAATTTAATTATACCTGGGTTACATAACTGAGGTTTCTTAATTAACTGAAAGACAAATTGAATCAAGTACTTTCAGAGACCAAGTTTGAATCAGACCACAAGGTTGGGAGGTGATTGAACTTCATTCATTTGTACCTTCCTGTCAATTCTTCCCATTATCCCAGGTTGTTTTCAGAATGAATTCTGGCTTCTGGCATTATAAATTAGACAAAATGAATCATTTACCTCCCTTAGTACTTCAATGGTACTGGGATCTCTTTGATATAGGTCTTCCCTTCAGGGATGCATTACAACTCATTCCTGCACTCTCATCCTGAATAAGTCTCAACCATGTTCTCCCATAAATCTGTTATAGGAGCTCTGCCCCTACATACATATTAGAGCCCTTGTTTTAGGTCTTTTCATACAGTACAGATGAGGATGGAGCATCTGGAGCTGTCCAATGTTTATTCTTTGCTCCGCCACATTATCAGCCCCATTTCTGAAGTCGCACATCAGTTTAATGACATTCTTTAAACCTTTTCTTCTTGGGCATTATTTGGTTGGCATTCTACTGTAGTCTTCTCACATCTATCTTTTGGCAGATGACATGTAATAATGCTTATCACTGTCATTGGAGAAATGGGGGGTAGATGAAATTGTAAATACAGGAATCTAGACCTGTAGTTTCATTATAGTAGTAAAAACTCGGTGATAAAAATCCCTCTGCATTGCAGATAAGAAGCTTTTTCTATCTCTTATCATGCTTGAAATTTGTTTTATGACACTAAGAGATTAAATGATTTTCCATTTGACCCTGGCACACAGGGTCACAGAGTCACACAGTCACACAGTCAGAGACAAGAGCATGAGGCAACTAGGAAAGTACAGTGCTAAAAAATAAACTTTGACTCAGGAAAATCTGAATTCAAATCTCTTTTCAGACATTTACTGGCTGTATGACCTTAGCCAAATCATTTAAGCTTTGTTTGCCTTAGTTTCCTCATCTATAAAATGGGATAATAAGAACTACAATTTCCTGGGTTTATTATAAGAATCAAATGATGTAACATAACTTGCAAATCATAAAAACACTATAAATACTGAAGGCATTCTTATGATCCCTGACCTTAAATAGAACTCTCTATCTCTATACTACTTTTGAATTACAAAATACTTAAATGCAAATTTATAGGCAATAAGGGGAGCAAAGAAAAGACAAGGACTCAGAAAATGAGGTCTTTTATCATCTCCATTTTGTAATTTGTGTGTGACATAGCTTGCTTGTAATATAGATTCTGTTTGTTGGGGATGGGAGGGATGGGAGGGAAACACAAAGACTTCACCTCCTTACACCTTCAGAAAACTGAAAGTGAGTTCTCTCAAGAAGAAAACTAAAAAAAGAAAAGAAATAGCAAAGTTTGGCAGAAGAGAAGTTATTGGAACTGTTTTTATAAATGAGTCTATGTCCTATTGTGAATCTAACATCTATATTATTGAGTGTGCTGACCACACAGTAAATACAGAGCTGGGACCTGTTAACTTAGCCAAAAATTTTAAAAACAAATGAATGACTAGGTCAAGAAATTAATCACTTGTAGATTTATTAACCAATAAGCTAAAATAAAACAAAAAATAAAATGTGTGCTTTGTAAACATCTCTGTTGCCAATGAAGGAATGGAAATGAGCATATTTGACAGCCTTACTTGACTCCAGAATATTCTTGAAGAACAGTTAAATTGGGTGAGATTTCCATTCCTTATAAACAAAGTGCAATTTCTTGCTTTATTTCTCTGCCATAGATAACCTCAGGAATGAATGCCTTTCTTATTCTTCTCCCTTCCAACTCATCTTCCACACAATTACTAAGGGAATATTCCTGATGCACTGTCAGCAATAAGGCTGAACTGATTTGAGGGAGGCTTCTATGCCAGGAAAAATCCATATGGAAAATTTCGGAGGGAAAAAAAATTCCTCCATTGACCACACACACACACACACACACACACACACACACACACACACACACACATATATATATATATATATATATATATATATAAATGTTGCAGATAAGCAACCTAGTCAAGTTACTTAATCTCATTTTGGCTTAATTTCCTCATCTATAAAATGGAGATAATAAAAACTCCAACCTTCTGGGGTTTTTGTGAAGATCAAATGAAATAACTTACATAAAATATTTTACTAATCATAAAACATATGTGTGTATCTCAGTCTGTTTGTTGAGATCATCTCCTGTCTGCAGAAGAGCATGTTTCATCATGAGTCCCCTAGAATCAGTGATGATCTTTGAATTGTGCTGAGTTCCTAGGACTTTACAAAGTTGGTGCTATTATATAAATTGTTCCCCTCATTGTGCTCCTTTCCCTCTGAATCTATTTATATGATTCTTCCCAGGTTTCTCTCAAACCATCACCTTCATCATTTCTTACTGCACTGTGTACTCTATCACAATCATTTACAATGTCTTGTTCTCTCATTTCCCATTTGGTGGATAACCCCACAGCTTCCAATGTTTTTTGCCACTGAAATAAAGAGCTGCTATAAATATTTTTGTGCACATGAGTTGCAAACATCCTTTCTTTGAGTTCTTTATAATTCCCTCATTTTATAAATATGAAAACTGGGGATCAAAGAGGCTAAATGAGTTCCCATGGATCAAACAACCAAGTATGTACTGTGGAAAGGAACTCTGAATTGGGGCAGGAGAGGGAGGACACTGGATTTGGAGAAGGTTCATAAAAGGAAGACAAGGACCTGAAAGCAAAATTGAAAACAAATGTTCAGGCTTGAGAACAAAAGAATTAGATGTTGCCTTCAAGTATTTAAAGGGTATTGCACTTGTTCTCCTTGGCTCCAGAAGGTATTGGAGAGAGAGATTTAGGATGGATGACATTCTTCTGATTGTCCAAAAATGGAATGGATTGCTATGTCTCACCTAAAGTCTTCAAGCAAAGACTGAATGCCCATTTGGCAGCAATGTTGTCTAGGAAATTCTTCCATATGTAAAACTTGGACTAAATGACATCTGGAGTCTCTTCTGACTCTGACACTCTATGATATTGCAATGATCTACTTCATGGTTTTTCCATTTTACTCCATAAAAAAGGACAGATGCCAGGGCTATGGGAAATTAGCTTTTAGTGATGCTAGAAGTCAATGCAGTTTATTGCAAAAGGATTTAATTCTCCAAAGAGTCCTTACAGTTAGTTTTAAGGAGACTTGAATAAAAAAGACAAAACTTAAGAAGATGATTTCTGCAAATAACTTTCTAGCCTGCTTGTGGATATGTGGTATAATAGATAAAGTATTAGAACTATGATCAAGCACAAAATGTTCAGATACTGTCTCAGATACATACTAGCTGTGTGCTTCTGGGTGAGTTGCATAACCATTCTTTTCCTCAGTTTCTTCATCTAAAAAATTAAGGGCGGGGGTGAACTCAAGGTCCTCCAAGCTCCCTTCCAGTTCACAATCTATGACCCTGCTATCCTTTGCTGATATTTGTAGTTGATATTTGTATTTTCTTTCTTTAGAACAGCAATTCTTAACCTAATTTCCATGAGCTTATATTTTTAATTTTTCATTTATTTTTAATTTATGAAATAAAATCAGTATTTCCATAACTGTAGAATATTTTTTAAAAGGTGATTACTTGGGGAAACTAGGTTGCACAGTGGATAGTGCACTGGCCCTGGAGTCAGGGGGACCTGAGTTAAATGTGACCTCAGACACTTAATGATTGCCCAGCTGTGTGACCTTGGGGAGGTCATTTGGCCCCACTGCCTTACAAAAACCAAAATAAAAAAAGATGATTACTCATAAAACTGCAAATCTGTTATGTACAACTTGCTGTTTATTTTAATTATATAATAGAATCAGGTAAATTTCTTTTTTTTCCTTTTCCCCCCTCTTCCCTCTCTCTCTCTCCCCCCTCTCCTCCTGAGAGATGGTTCCCTTTATAATGTATCATAACCAGTTTTGCTTGTAATATTATGTATTTTTAATGTATTTAAAACATGTTGAGAAGAGGTCTATAGACTCCACTAGACTGCTAAATAGAATCATGATGTAGAAAAGAAGACCTACTGGCTAAAGGGATTTCAATGCTATTTTGCAGTCTCCAAGATTCCCCTCCAACATAATGGCTGCATTTGGAAGGAGAAACTCCTCTGAGTGGGAAGTCTTTCCTGTCACATCTCATTTGTTCCACTGGTCTATGAGTTTGACAGACTGTAAAACCCAATGGTTTACTATTGAACAGATTTGGAAAGATGGGAGCACATTAAGCTGTTTTCTTTTCATTTCCTTTTTGACACTTCTTTCTGTAGTTGGGCAATCGATACCACCCTCATTCTAACAAAATTATGGCTGTCATGGAAGGGGGCAGAGTAATCAAGAACTACTAAGTTCTCTTTAACTTCAGATTAGAGCAAAAGGGCTAAAAATACTAACTAGGGCAGTTCACAGTTGCAAACGTTTTCAGTTAATCATAATGATGAAGAATAGCAGGAAATAAATGGCTACTATTAAGACCAGAAGATCTGGTTGGCTTTGCATATGACACCCTGACCATAGATGAAGAGAAGTCAATTGCATTTGAAATGTATTTTGTCAAATAATTCAGTGAAATATTCCAACTTCTCATAATATTAATATTGGCTATTAATATTGGCTACCTTCATGCTGGAGTCATGTGCATCTCAGAACCAATTCCATCTGTGGCATTCTTGGACAAAGAGGAGAAAATGTATCTCATTGATCTGACATGAAGGGATTTGTAGAAGGAATAGATCAAGGAGATCATGGGCCTCCATTTCATCTTCTTTTGATAAGAATAAGCTCTCTTCCAATTCTGAATATAGGATTCAAAAATTCTGTGGGTCCAGTGCTTTCATCTTACAGATGAGAAAACTGAGCCTCTCAGATTTCAACTCTCTATAATCTATTAGAATGAACTATCTTCGGGATTAGGTACTGTTTTCATTTGTCTTTCTATCTCCATCATCTAGCAATAGTAGATATTCAAAGGATTATAGATTTATCAAATTAGTTCTTAATCTAGGTCTATGAACTTAGCTTATATTTTGTTTTCTTTTAGTATTTTCATCATTCTTTCAACCATTTTGATTTAATTTGCATATTGTATTTTATGCATTTAAAACCATCATTCTGAGAAGGGATCCAAATTCCAAAAGGTCCACAATACATAAAGAACAACAAAAAAGTGAAGAACCCCATCATCTAGTACTTACAGGGAAGTAGACTATCATCTACTCAACTTTCCTAAGGCCTAGATAAATTAAATTATTAGCCTGAGAAGACACAGGTGGTAAGATGGAATTTGAATTCAGGTCCTCATACTCCAAAAACAATATTCTTTTCACTGAGCTCCATTACCTATTCAATGTCTGCTGAACTAAATTGAAGTGAATCTTCAGCAGATTTGTCAAAATAATTTTCCTGAAGCACAATTCTGTTTAGGTCATTTCCTGGCTCAAGGACCTTCACTAGCCCTTTCATTACTTCCAGAATAGAGCACTAACTCAAAAGTCTTCACTATCTGACTCCAGTCAGCCTACCATTTCAGTTTTTAAATTTCATTTCATTTTTCACATGCAGGCTATTCCAGCCACATGTCCAAGTGATCATTCCTCAAATTTCTTAATATCATGACTTCTGATCCCCAAGACCTGGATGTACTACTCTCAGCTCACATTTACCTTTTCAAATCCCAGGTTTTCTTGAAGACTGCCTGTACTATGAACAGTAATAAGACTGACTGTATTATGAACTATACATATAGTCTCTGCTTGCTTCCAGCTGATCATGTGGGAACTTTGATCCTGATTCTTTAAATGTGGTGAACCACTGTTAAAAAGAAATGGCATTTTAGGATGATGTGAAAAAAAAAACCTGAATGATTCAGATCTTCTCCCCTTTCCCTGAGGCAGCAGGAGTAAGATACAATATGTTAAATCAGTTTAATAAAATAACAACTTTTAACTTGTGCCTCTTGACTTCAGATTTGCAGGTATGATGATGTTTGCCCAGTAAGACTTAAAGAATAGTTCATTTTTAATCCTGGTATCATAATGTCTTTGTCTTTGGCCCCCCCATGGAGAGTGAACTCAACTAGGAAGTTTTTTTTTTACTTTTTAAATTTAATATTCATTTTCTTGAGCAAGGAAACTCATTTATCTGATTTGTAGCAAAATAGAAATCAAAGAGGGTAAACATCAGAGGATATATGCCTAAAATAGAGGGTGAAAGAGCATTCTAATTGAGAGTAAGGGAACAGCTCAAATAAGAGAGAGAATCCTTGATTTGACCCAAGAGAAAGAGGCCAAAGAATTCTATTGTAGCAAAGTAGATATAGGGGCATGAAAGAGACTGTCTATTCCTCTAACATTAGGTTCTTCCCATAGTCTTTTCCTGAAGTAACTTGAAATGAGGTTAGCTTCTTCCATCTTTCTTCCTGAAGTTGGAAGCCAGAAGTATCCAAAATGAAACTTGAAAAATCCTGAAGAAGACTAAAAAAGACTGGAACCATCCCACTTGGATCAACTCCCCCAAACTTTCATGCTGGTGACGTAAGTAAGCTTTTTTAGATGGAGCTCTTTTGTATTTGTTCTTTCCTGATCTTAGGTGACTAAACATCAAAGCACACATTCAAGAATTACAGGATTGACTCTGAGAGTTTGAAAGGGTCAAAAATCCTGGCTTATATATTGCAAGAAGCCAGGGAAGCCTCTGCATTAGAGAGGATGACCACTAATGCAACCCTGTTTTGTTAGCAGCTCTATACTAAGGTTGTTTGACAGCACCTAGCCAGCTTGAATGGTATGGTATGGCTTATTGATTTACTGAGTGATAATTTACTACAAATTATCATCAATGTGTTGTGGAAAGCGCATTGGATCCAGAAGACCTGGATTTCTGATTCTGTTCTTTATTAGCTATGTGTTTCTGGGTAAATTACCTAACCTCTGAAATCTCAGTTTCCTCATCAGTGAAATATGGATAGAAGTTCACTATAATGCTCATAAGATTTTTGTGAAGAAAATATTTCAAGTGCAAAACTATGAGTTAGTACAATTATTGAGCAGTCATTTTCAATCACATCCAACTCTTTGTGACCCCATATGGGGTTTTCTTGGCAGAGATACCAGTTTGCCATTTCATTCTCCAGCTCATTTTATAGATGAGGAAAAAGAATCACAGTTAAGTGATTCGTCCAGGGTCTCACCACTAGTAAGTGTCTGAGACCAGATTTGAACTCAAGATGAATCAGAATCCCGGTCCAGTTCTCTAGCCACTGAGCCACCTAGCTGCCCAACAACAACAGCAACAAAGAAGGCCTTATATACAGAATGGTTCACCATCCTTAGGAAATCTTGGATTTGAAGCATCTTTTTATGATCTTCCTTCTGTCAAATAAGCTGGTGCTGGGGGGAAAATCCTTCAGTCCCAAGATTTAAGCTAGGCACTCAAAGCAAAATCCTTGAACTGCCATTCTCCCAGTGATTTCTGGGAACTGAGTTGAAGGGAAAGAAAAAAGTCTCTTTCAGCATTCTTCATAAACTTAACTGCAAAAAAGTCTTTCTTGGACTCTGACTCACTCTAATAACCCAATGGACATAAGAATGAGATGGAATTTATATCCAAATGTCTAAAAATGTTGTATCAATAAAACTGGATATACAATAAATGCAATAAAGAATGAGACATTTTTTCATGTGAGAAAGAAGTTTTCCTGATATCTTTGGGGATAATTTCTCCAATATTCTTTCCATGGTTATTTAGGTATCACATTTAGATATTGGTCTAAATTCACTTTAGGTACTGGATTTCACATCTACTTCAAAAATATATTTGTTTTTGCAAGGGAGAGTGGGTGTAAAGCTCATTTAAAAACTAATTAGCTAAAAACTGGACTCAGAGATATATTTATTTTGATAAAGATCTCAGTGGGGAGCTAATTTGGAGTAAGGATGATGAATGATAGTTAAATTTCTTGAGAAACCAAAAGAGTTTCTTCCAAGAGTCAGAAAGTTTAAACCTTGCTTCAGGGAAAAGTTACTGTATCTCCAACCTCAAAGGTGGTCATTTAAAAGTATTCACTGCACTTGTGAAACTTGGGGAAGTCACATTTTTCAAGGTCTCATTTCTACAATATGACAACTGGATTTTATAAATCACTTGGCCTAAGGGGAAATTTCCTAATGAAAGCAATGGTAACGTAAGAGATAAAATAGGTGGTTTTGATTGCTTAAAACTAAAAAAAAATATCATTTGCATAAACAAAGTCAATAAAATTGAAAGAATAAAAAGAAACTGCAGAGAGGGGGAAAATGTTTTTAGCTAACAAAGAAACATGAATTTGGTGCTAGCTGAGATACTACAGGTAGAGCACTAATTTTACAGATGAGGAAAATGAGGTCCAGATTGAAGAAACTATTTCCCCAAAGTCATCTAGGAAAGGTAGGATTTTAATAAGGCCCTATGACTCCAAATTCAGATATATTAACTATGACATTATATTTCTTATCTTAATAACCTCAAGCTTTTTTTCTAACTCTTTAAGTATACATATTATCTCATTTAATCATATTCAATATCTATTGGGAATAAATACAGCTTTGATAAGCCTAAAACATCATCCAATAACTAGTCAAATGATAGAAATAATTAATACTTTTTAAAATTGCAGTAAATAACATATTATAAAATATTCCACACCACTGATAAGAAATGAGAATTAATTCCCCAATTGATAAATGGTGAAAGGATGTGAACAAACAGTTTCCAAATGAAAATATTAAAGCTATATATTATAATGTGAAAAAACATTCCAGGGAAAGCTAAATGGTACAGTGAATAGAGCGTGGGCCCTGGTGTAAAGAGGACTTGATTTCAAATCAGACATCAGACACTTAATAATTGCCTAGCGATGTGACCTTGGGCAAGTCACTTAACCCAATGCCTTAAATTTAAAAAAAAATAGAAAAAGAAAAAAGAAAAAATGCTCCAAATCATTATTGATTATAGAAATGCAAATTAAAACAACAATTAGGTATCTTCTCATACCTATCAGATTGGCCAAGATGAGAAAAAAGGGAAAATGATAATTGCTGGAAAAGTTGCGGGACGCTTGGGACATTGATGCATTGCTGATAGAGTTGTAAATGAATCTAACCACTCTGGAGAGCAATAGGGAATTATGACCAAAGAGCAATAAAAATGTGCATACCTTTTGACCCAGAAATTCCAACTCTAGGTCTATATCCAGAAGAAAATATAGAAAAAAAGGAAATGTTTCAAAATATTCATAGCAGCTCTTTTTGTAGTGGCAAAGAATTGAGGGGATGCCCATCAATTGGGGAATGGCTAAACAAGTTATGGTACATGAATTCTATGGAATACCATTATTCTATAGGAAACCATGGATGGACAGACTCTAGAGAAGCATAGAATGAGTTTCAGGATCTGATGCTGAGCAAAGAGAGCAAACCTGAGAGAACAACGTACAGATTAATAACAACATTATGAGATAAACAACCTTGATGGAAGCAGCTCCTCTCAGCAGTCCAAAGAGTTAGGACAGCTACATTAGACTGACTATGGACAATATTATCTCTATCCAGAGGAAGAAAAGCAAAGCAAAATACACATACACACACACAAAATCAACCCTTCTGAATCTGATGAACATTTTATAAAAAAATAATATCTCTTATGCATCTCTTTCCCTTAATCCTAATTCCTCATACTAAAAATTACCAATCTGCAAACATGTTTATCAAAATATGTATGTGAGGAGAGGAGGGTGAGAAGGGAGGATGGAAGGAACTTTTGTAACTTATATACATGTGCATATGGACAAAGATAAATGAATACATTTTGGAAAGAAATTAAAATTAAAATATCTCTAATAATTCACAATATACATCTCAGAGTAACAAATATCAAAAAATAAAGAAATACTTCTTGTTGGATGGGTTGTGGAGAAACAGACTTACAAGCTGGTAAATGACATTCAAGTTGATTGAACAATTGAATTGTTATTCTAAAATATAGTTTGGAATAACGTGAGGTGAAACATCTCAGAAGAGTCTGATGCAACAATACCACTAACTCAGTTCAACTTATTCTAACAAACATTAAGTATTCACTAGGTGCCAGTAAATCTGCAACCTGGAGATCCAAAGTCAAAAGTGAAAACAGTCTCTGCCTTCAAAGATGTTATTTATGTCTCTATTATGCTAGAGGGTTACAACATTTGCACACATATGTAGATGAAAAATATAGAAAAAGAAAATTTCAAATTGTTTTAAAGGAGAAGGTGCTCTCTTATGATGGGCTTCATCTAAGATGTAGATTTTCAAATGAACCTTGAACACAACTTAGTATTCCAAAAGGCAGAATGGGGAAGGAGAGCATTACAGGCAATCCTATACAGAAGGGCAACTTTTGCAAGGACAAGGAAACAGGTTGTTTTTTGTTTTGTTTTGTTTTGTTTTTCTTCTCCTGGATGGGGATAGCATCGTCCAAAGCCAGACTAATGTAGCTTTCCTAGCTCTCCGAACTGTTGAGAGGAGCTGCTTCCACCTACGTTGATCATCAACAATGTTCTTCTTAATGTGTACACTGTTCTCTTGGTTCTGCTCCCTTCACTCATCATCAGATCCTGAAACTCATTCCATGCTTCTCTAGAGTATTACCATTTATGGTTTCTTATAGAACAATAGCATCCCATAATATTAATATCCATAACTTATTCAGCCATCCCCCAATAGATGGACATCCCCTCAATTTCCAAATCTTTGTCACTACAAAAAAGAGGTGCTATGAATATTTTGGAAGATGTATGATTTTTTCCTTTTTTTATAATTTCTTCTAGATATAGTCCTAGAATTGGAATTGCTGGGTCAAAGGGTATACACATTTTTATTGCTCTTTGGGCATAGTTCTATCTCGCTCTCCAGAAAGGTTGAATCGGTTCACATCTCCATCAGCAGTGCATCAAGGTCCCAATCCTCCCACAACTTCTCCAACATTGTTCTTTTTCCTTTTTTTTTTCCCCATCTTGGCCAGTTTGATAGGTATGATGTGATACCTCATTGTTGTTTTAATTTGCATAATGATTTAGAACTTTTTCATAGCATTATATATATAACTTTAATTTCTTCATTTGAAACTTGTCTATTCAAATCCTTTGACCATTTAGCAATTGGGAAATGACTTGTACACCATTCTTTTCCTAAGGAGGCCTCTAGAATCTAATTAGAGCCAAAATAATTTGTGTCTACATGAGAAAGATTTTAAACTAAGAACGAGTACAGAAAATAAACTAGTAATATTACTCATTTAAGTCTCTAATCACCTACTTCCCATTCTCTACCCTGCCATGCATTCAGGATACTTATACTTACCAGGCTCTCTCTCTCTCTCTCTCTCTCTCTCTCTCTCTCTGTGCCTGTGTGTGTGGGGGGGGATATGGGTGTGTCTGTCTGTCTCTCTCAAGAAACACACACTTTCACACACACAAACACACACACATATATATATATATATATATATATATATATATATATATTTCTATATAAATTCAATTTGTTGTGGTCTTCTTATAACTCCAGAGGCAAAGAAATCAAACCAGTAGCTCAAATCATAATCCAGAGGATCAACAAAATCCAGAATATGACTTCCTTTCTCCCTTATACTCTATGAGAAGCAAGCAGATACTGCTCCCATTGATTTTCCAGCTTTTTAAAATTACAACCATGGGACCTGAGGCTGAGACACTTTAAATTATTTGCCCAAGATCACCTTTTAAGGGGTAGAGCCGACTCTACCCAAGATCTTGAAACTCTTAGATTAATGACCTTTAAGCTAGATTATTCTATCTCTTTGCCTTTATAGGAAATATCTTAAGAAACATTTTAGGGAAGGAATTGAAAACAACTAATTTTGAAAACTTTGAAAACTGAAATCATTGCTGGAAGGGAGGGTCGAAAACATCTAGTTTTGATTTAGAGAAGAGGGTCAGAAAGATCTGTTGACTGAGAATCATGTGATTACCACCAGTAATAGAGGCTAATTAACAGGTATTAAGAGAGCTATTGGGTTGGCAACATCTAGTTTTGCATCTAATACTAACAAAAACCCTGTGAAAGATGTATTATTATTTTCATTATTATTATTATTTCCATTTTTGAAAGTGAGAAAACTGAGTCAGAGAAAGGTTAAGGGATTCGCCCAGAGTCACAGAGCTGAAAAATCTGTAAGTCAAAAGTCAACTCAGGATCTTGAGGATCTGGACCACCTTCCTGATGATCCAACACAGAAGCCTAGAGTTCCAACCTTCTAATTTGAATCCAGGTTTTTTATACTGCAGCATAACTAGAATGAACTAAAAGGCATCAACAGAGAAAACCAATCATTCAACAAACATTTATTAGCTACCTACTATGTCCCAGGCAATGAACTCTATAAAAACCAATAAAGGGTAGCTGAAATGAGAGGGAGAACAATGGAAAGAAGGGGATCAGCTAAAGAAATTAATTAAATCTTGACTTTAAAAATTGGATTAAGGGTTCTAGCCTTCTTCACTGACTAAGATAGTTAGACTCTTCTGAACTAAATCAGGGAGGGACCTTTAGAAGTCATATAGCCCAACTCCTTCATGGCAGAGTGTATAAACTGAAACCCAGAGGAATCCAGACAGATATTGGTCTCTTTTGTCCAACTCTCCATGACCCCCTTTGGGGTTAAAGCCATTGATGTCATTCTTTGTTTTCTTCTCCAGTACATTTAATAGATTAGGAAACTGAGGCAAACAAGGTTAAGTGACTTGCTCAGGATTGCACAAAAGGAAGTATCAGAAGGTAGATTCGAGATCAGGTCTTTCTGACTTCACGACTGGAGCTCCATTCACTGTACCACTTAGCTGCCCAATCCAAGGAGACATAGGTATAACTCATAGAGGTGAGTTTTGAAAGCCCTTCTCTCATTCCAAATCCAATATTTTCTCTGAAATCTAATGGCTAGAGAGTGCTATGTTGCTTTCATTTGAATAATTATTTCCTTGTCTGTTTTCAAAAAGTCACTTTTCTTCAGATTCTATGCAAAGAGAAGCTCATGCTGTCTTCATTCAATTTTACCTGTCTCCTCTTTTTCTTCAAGGGTTTGTAAGATAATGAAGCCCTGTTTATCTCGGCTGTCACTTCAGAAGCACAGGATGGCTCACCTCACCAGTTGCAAAAGGTCATTTTAATTATTTTATCCTCTTATTTTAAATAGTTCTTCTCTAGGTTGAGAGCTAGTTAAAAGACTAGCCTCAATTTTTACTAAATTAAAGGTTCAAAGCCCAAGGCTAATTGTGCTGCTTACAGCTGATTGTAGTGAAATGAATATATAAAGCATATTTATTAAATCAGAAACCAGCTCAATATCTTTGGCAATATGCACCAGTCTTTTAAGGGAAGAACAGAGGGAGTAGAAGGTGGGAATGGAAAACTGCAATGGAGTCTATAAATGATGCCCATATAACCTAGGTAGGTAGTCTTAAAAAAGAGGCTTCATCCTGCTGCTTCTATATAGTAGATAGGAAGTATATGACAGTTTGAGAATGGGAGATGACAGATATAAAGGCAAAGACCTATGGAGATTTTAAAAATAAATATTACATTTCAAAGAAATTTAATTAGCATACTGGATAAGATTATTTTTTTTATCTAAAAAATAAGGAAGCAAATGGTTATAGAAAAAGAAATAGGCTATCCTGTGGGTGTGGAGTATCTTCCTTTGGTGGATAGAAAATAGACAGTTAAGTGGATAATGTGCCACAAAGACCCATCTCCCTGAGTTTAAATCTGGATTTAGACACATTGAAGTGACACTTATTTAGATACTTTTAAACTTAAGTTTAGGTCTGATGAAAGATGGAAATAATTTTAAATCAAGCCATTACATAGTTTTCAAATGTATATATTTTTTTAGGTTTTTCAAAGGCAATGAGGTTAAGTGGCTTTCCCAAGGCCACACAGCTAGGTAATTATTAAGTGTCTGAGACCGGATTTGAACCCAGGTACTCCTGACTCCAAGGCCAGTGCTTTATCCACTATGCCACCTAGCCACCCCCAAATTTATCTTTTATAGAGTAACATTGGATTTGAAATCAAAAAGACTCCTCTTCCTAAATTCAAATCTTGCCTCAAACTCTTACTAACTGTGCCTTAACCTTAGTTATCTCAGTTTCTTCATCTGTAAAACAAGTTGAAGAAAGAAAGGACAAACCACTCCAGTATCAAGAAAACCATAAACAGAACCATGAAGAGTTGGACATGACTGAAAAATGACTGAATGGTAGAATAGCGCTTCCAAATTACACATCTATATTCTTCACAATTACTTGAGGTGGTAGCCAGGGATACCACATGCAATAATAAGAATGCGAAGGTTAAACAGGGATTTTCCCTTTTGGCAAGTTGAATGAGCAAACAGTAGAAAGGAGAAGTTCAAAAGTTTTGGCTTGGAATAAAGGAAAAGAACTTATTAGCAATTAAAACTGCCACAATGCCAATCTCACATTCCCCAGAGTCAAAGGCTATAACTTCAAAGTTGGTGGTCATCTTCTTAATAGAGGTCTGGTTGAGCACTTGGGTTCGCTGTAGAGATTTTTTTCAGATATGTTTTGAATAAGATGAAAATTCTAATTGATTTAATTGGTCCTTTTCAATTCTGTGATTCTATTTGTAAGGTTAGGGCTCATTGATATACATACATATATACATATATACACATATATATATATACTCAAACTAGTCATTGAATCCTACTCAAAGTATAGCATGAGATGCTCAGTCAAAATACGATGTTATTGCACAAGAGACATTTTCAGAAAAGCCTTAAAAGAATATGGCTAGATCTCAGGAACCATCTATCAAATATCAAATAAGAAAACTGGAGCTGTTTCCACTGATCTCCAGAATTGATTAAAAAAATAATAAAGTCCTTACTGTTGTCCTTAATGTTTTGTCCAGGTACCCAGTTCCTGAAATTATTTTTGCCCAACTAAGTCACTCTTCCATATTCATCCTTAGTTACCTATCCTTGATTTTATTTTCTGTGCACTTGTGTTTCTTTATATATGTGCATGTATTTAAACTAACTTGATTGATAAACTTCTTATGTAGCCACATTAATTTCTTTTTAAAATTTAATTATTTTCACGTGTATATTTTTCCTCCCTCCCTTCCCATCCCCCTCCCCTCGGTGGCAAACAGTCAGGTTAGCATTGTACCTACATATTTTGATAAACATGTTAACAGATTAGTTATTTTTGCTATGAGAAATTAGGATTAAAGAACATATTAATTTCTTTAGATAGCTCCTTGCCCTTTTTTTTTTCTTACCAGATTCCCCTTAGGTAGCTAGGTAGATCAATCAATAGACTTGATAGAAGATACAAAGGGACAGTAATTTATTAGCTGTTAGACCTTGGACAAGTCATATACTCTATCTCAGTTTCTATTAAAAAAAAGTGATAATCAGGGGCGACTAGGTGGTGCAGTGGATTAAGCACTGGCCCTGGACTCAGGAGTACCTGGGTTCAAATCCCGTCTCAGACACTAAATAATTACCTAGCTGTGTGGCCTCGGGCAAGCCACTTAACCCATTTGCCTTGCAAAAAAAAACCTTTAAAAAAGTGATAATCATATTATTTGCCTCCCAGTTGTTGTAAGGATAAAATAAAGTAACATTTGAAAAGTGATTTGCAAAACTTACAGCAATATCTAATGCTTCTTCTTCTTCTCAATCTGCCAATAGGATTTTATTTCTGAGCACTCCAGATCTCCCCTCACTTGACTTCTAGAGGATCTAAGTTCATTATATCTTACTTTTCCTTTCCCTGAAGTTTTTGAATAACTGACATTGTAATTGAAAAAAAAATCCAAATCTGGGGTATGATTCAGGCAATCTCTAACAATATTTTTCTTATCTTTATTTCCCCTGAGAGTCTATAAACTCCTTGAAAAGAGATGGTACAATTTTTATCTTTCTTGTCTCCAGTCCTTAGAATTTTTCTTGTTGTTCAGTTGTTTCAGCAGTGTCCAACTCTACGCAAACCCATTTGGAATTTTCTTGGCAAAGATACTGGAGGGAGGGGGATGCCATTTCCTTCTCCTCATTTTACAGATGAGGAAACTGAGGCAAGAAGGGTTAAGTGATTTTTTCCAGAGTCACTAAGGCAGAAAGTATATGAAGTTGCATTTGAAAATAAGTCTTTCTGACTCCAGGACCAGCATGTTATCCACAGAGACACCTACCTATCCCATTACCAAGAATATTATCTGTCAAATGGGAGCCATTTAATAAATACTTATTAGGTGACTTATTTACCTAGCATAAAGTCTAAAATGCCATGCTAGTTTCCTGTCAAGTTTCTAACATTAATACTTTAGCAAAGATTTCTTCCTCTTTGATCATAATCTTGTCCAAAACAGATGGTGATTTTTTCTTCCCTTACCTTGAAGAATAACTAATCAGCAAGCAATATCATGACTAATTATTAGTACAGCTTTGGATGATGCCCCTGTGTATATGTGTGTGTGTGTGTGTGTGTGTGTGTGTGTGTGTGTGTGTGTGTATGTGTGTGTGTGTGTGTGTGTGTGTATGTGTGTTTGAAAATGTAGGAATCATCAACTCTTTTCGATTTTTGGTTCATAAGATAAGCAAATGGTTTTAAAAGTAATTGTTCTATGATATATGTTTATGTTACATGTTATGTTATATTAAATTATGTAGTTATGCTATATAACTTGATGGTGAAGTGGAGAGAGTACCAGTTCCGGAGTCAGGAAAACCTGAGTCCAAATCCAGCATCAAATATTTACAAACTATGTTACCTTGGGCAAATTTCATAACCCAATAAACTAGAGAAGGAAATGGCAAACCACGCTAGTCTCTTTGCCAAGAAAACCCCTAATGAATTTTTTTGTTTTTTTTTTTTCAAGGCAGTGGGGTTAAGTGACTTGCCCAAGGCCACGCAGCTAGGTAATTATCATTAAGAGTCTGAGGCCAGATTTGAACTCGGATACTCCTGACTCCAGGACTGGTGCTCTATCCACTGTGCCACCTAGCCGCCCCTCCCAAATGAATCTTGAAGAGTCATACTGGACCAAAGCAATAAAAATAACAACAATATGTCCTTAGCTATATAACTCTATATTCAAGAAATAGAGATACCCCATGGTGTAATAAATACTTTGAGCAAGTGCCTTAAAACCAGGAAGCCGTAGGTTCAAATCTCCCATCAGACACTCACCAGTTGTGTGACTCTTCACAAGTCATTTAACATGATAGTTTCCTACGCTCTTTTCTAAGACGATGAGTTGAAGAACAGGTCCACTGATAAGGAAAGTTACCTCACTTAGTAGTTCCTAAATAATAAGAAATTCACAGTTCTAGTCCCTCTATACATAGACTCTGTTCACATTCAGGTTTCCAACATTCAAGATTGGAGAATTTTTGGAAGAATAGAAATATGTTGTACACAGCCACTGCTCTATTCTAAGCCAATAGGAGATACCATCTAGACAAGAAAGAATAGCATTTTCTCAAGCATAGAAAAATTGTAATGTGGAATATGGTAGCAGGTAGATAGACCTAAAAATTTCTTATTGCTGCTAAATTGTTTTGCTAAAGTAAATAATATCTTAAGACAAATTTGTTGTTCAATCATTTCAGTCATGTCCTGCTTGTAGCCCCATTTGGGTTTTTCTTGACTAAGATACTGGAGTAGTTTGCCATGTCCTTCTCCAGCTCATTTGCAAAAGAGGAAATTGGGGCAAAAAGGGTTAAATGCCTTGCCCAGGGTCACATAACTAATAAGTTTCTGAAGTTAGATTTGAACTCATGAAGAGGAGTCTTCCTGACTACAGTGTGGGACCACCCTCTAAAACATAAATTTTAACACTTTACAGTGGTTTAGTTAAAAATTATTTCATTTTTTTGTTTGTTTTTTGCAAGGCAAATGGGTTAAGTGGCTTGCCCAAGGCCACACAGCTAGGTAATTATTAAGTGTCTGAGCCCGGATTTGAACCCAGGTACTCCTGACTCCAGGGCTGGTGCTTTATCCACTTCACCACCTAGCCTCCCCCAATTAAAATTAATTTCTATCTTTCATCTGCCTAAACTTAGTTCAAAACATTTGTCAAGGACCCAGTACAAATCCCTTCCCCTCAATAAGGGCTCAGAGCTCTCCTTCATCCCTTCCATAATAAGTATTCCTCCCTCAAATTTCAGTGCAGGTCATTCATTTGGAAACTAGGATGCATCATTCTGTGCTTATTTGATTAATTAATAATTAATGTGATGTAAACCTCTCAAGGGCAGAGATTTATTTTATACATATCCATGTATATCATATCAAGAGATTAATTTTAAACATATTCACAGCCACAGCACCATATAGAGCCACTTATAAACAGTCAATTGGATTATCCTTTATGACCTGCCACCTATGGGTTAGTCATTGGGTTAGGAACTGAGAACAGAGAGACAAAAATGAAACAATCTCTGACTTCCAGAAGCTTAATCTATATCATTGAACCTGTGGACAGGAAGATCTGATTTTATATCTAGCTGTGTGACCTTGCACAAGTCACTTTACTTCTGCTGCAATTTTCTTATCTACAAACTAGGCATAATAATAATAGCACCTATCTCCTAAGCTTTGGTGAGAATCAAATGAAATTTAAATGTTAACTGTTATTATTTTGGATAATATGTACATATACATACATATACATATATATATATATATCCAAAATATATACTAGCTAATATTTATATAGTTTTTTGTGATTTGAAAAATTCTCTACAAACATTATCTCATTTAATTCTCACAAAAATTCTTTGAATAGAGAGATATGGTTATCATCACTTCGCAGATAAGAAAATTGAGTAAGACAATAAATAAGTGACTTGATCAGGATCACAAACCCAACAAGAGTTTGAAACATATTTAAAAACCTGTTGTAAAGATCATATAAGAAGAAAAGAAGAGAAAATTAACTAATTAGTAAGTAAAAATATATAATCATTACATTATATACAATTGTATAAAATAACTATTTATGGTTATATAATTAAGTATAATTATATAATTTTTGTAATAATTACTTAATAATATAAATATAAACTTTAAAAATATAGATTTTCAGGGACAGAACCAATATGACAGAGAAAGCACTCAACTGAACTCTCCCAACATTATTCTACCTTCCTATTCTCTAAAATCACTCCTCAAATTAATTCTGGAGTGGCAGAGCTAACAAAAGGCAGGGTGAAACATGTCTCCTGCTTAAGGAAAGTGAAATGGATAATTTTGATTACATGAAATTAAAAAAAGTTTTTGCACAAACAAAAGCAATGCAGCAGGAAATTAGAATGAAAATAGGAACCAGGGGAAGGGGGTGAATTTTACAGAAAATCTCTCTGATAAAGATCTCATTTCTCAAATATATCAAGAATTGAACCAAATATATAATATATAACAAATATAATAAAATATAATATAAAGATATAATAAAAAGAGTTATTCTCCAGTTTATAAGTGGTCAAACAATATTAACTGGCAGTTTTCAGAAGAAGAAATTAAAACCATTAATAGTCACATGAAAAAAATGCTGTATATCACTTCTGATTAAAGAAATGAAGAGTTAAATTCTGAGATACCGTTTCATACCTTCAGACAGAGTAACATGAAAGATAGAGAAAATGATAAATGCTAGAGGTGATGTGGGAAAATTGAGACACTAATGCCTTGTTGGTAAAATTGTAAACTACTTCAACTATTCTAGAGAACATTTTATAACTATCCCCAAAAGTCTATAAAATTGTGCATACTCTTTCTATATCACAAAGAAATCAAAGTTAAATGGAAAGGATCTATTTATGCAAAAATTTTATAGTACCTCCTTTAGTGGTGATGAATAATTGGAAATTGAAGGGATGTTATCACTTGGGAAATGGATAACCAAATTGTGATAAATAATTTTGACAAAATACTATTGTGCCTTTAGAATTAGTGAGAATGATTTCAGAAAAATCTGGGAAGACTCACATGAACTGATGCAAAATGAAGTGGGTAGAACCAAGAGAACATTGTTCAGGGAAATAGCAATACTGCACAGTGATCAGCTATGAATGATTTAGGTATTCTCAACAATCAATTATCCAAGGCAATTCTAAAATACTAATGATGAAAAAAATGCTCTCCATTTCTAGAGAAAGACCTAATGGAGTCTAATGCAGATTGAAGCATCATTTTTTTTAAACTTTATTTACTATTCATTTTTTTCAGGCTGTGTTTTCTTTTGAAACATGGATAATATGGAAATAGTTTCCTTGACTTTATATGTATAATCAATGTCAAATTGTTCACCTTCTCCAGGAGGAAAAGGGGGGGGGGAGGAGAGAGAGAGAATTTGGAACCTAAAATTTGCTAAAATCAATCTTAAAACTGTACATGTAAATGGGAAATAGTTAAAAAAATATAAGTATATTTTAACATATAAATTGTATAGATATATAGTATTTAGCATAGTGTAGGTATATGAAGTTTAATAAATGTTCAATCTCTTCATTTTTAACCTTCATTTGAAGTCAACATCCCTGTGAAGTAGATGAAATTACTCCCATTTAACTGAAGAGAATTAGATTGAAAGAGTTTCACTGACTTGCAAGTACATACATAAAGAAATAAAAACATAGCCATAACATTAATGTGATATAAAACATTGAACTTGGACCCTAAAACATAAGGTAACTTCTTTGAGGTCAAAGACAACTTCAATTTTGAAAAATCTGTCATTTATAAAATCTCTATTGACTCAAACTGAATTCGAAATCTCTTCTGGACATTGGATGTGTGACCATGGACAAATCATTAATTCGCATCTCCTTAAGTATTCAGTTTCTTTCCAATCAGTTTTAGTCAATGATACCTCATTTATAAATACTACAGTACAATATAACATGTGTGTATTACTCTAAAAAACTACCTATAAGGAAACTCCTTATCTCAATCCACATTGGTAATTTGGGTCCACAAATAAAAACATTTGGAATTTATAATCTTAGTGAATTGCTATGTCACCATTTTAAGAAATTAAAAACCACTGATGACAGCATTTGGGAATAGATTTCACTAAACTCTGTAGAGTTGATGAACATAAAATCACAGATCATAGATTTTAAAACTGGAAGGCACCTCAGAAACCATCTAATCCAATCTCCTCCTTTAATAGATAACAAAACTGAGACCTACCTTCAGTGACTGGTTAAGTAAACTGAGATCAATTGACTTTCCCAAGGTCACACATATCTTAAGGCAGAATTTGAATCCAAGTCAGTATCCAAGTCAGTCCTCTCTCTAGGCTGTCATGCTATCTTTTCTCAATATCTCACCAGTTCTTCATTCACACTCCCAGCTTATTTTTAAAAATATTTAAATATTTTTTAAAAATATATTAAATATTTAAATTATTTTAAATATTCTGGGTTCTCTCTTTTCACTCACTGATATGGTAACCCATAAGGCCAAGAATTCCCCCAGAATCCAAGCCATCACCAGAAGTTCTCTTTCCTATTAAATAAGATCATGAGATGATGACTTAAAGGCAGTGAGAAGGATGTTTTCTAAGCAACATTGCCCTCACTATAATCAACATAATGTGCATATCATGCCATCATTCATTTGACGTGGTGATCTTTCTCAATTGCAAAGGATAACAATCAGCCATCAGGGCTACACAGTCAAAATGCGTTACTCAGGAGTTTATGGGCTAGCTGCTTGAGATCAAAAGGATTTCTTCATTGTACAAAGGAGTAAACTGAGTATAGAAAATCAGAAGTAGGTAGTGGCCAGAAAACAAAAGGTCAGAGAAAAGAGACCCCTGTTCCAATAGAGTCTTGGGAAGAAATGGAGTCAGGAACTGCCAGCTGTTGGAGGACACAGAAGTGGTAGAAAGAATAATGAAGCTTAACTGAGAAATAAGCAAGAGAAGAACCAAGAAATATGAGATGCAGCCAGAAGTGAACCCCCCATCCACTGATGGAGTCATCAGTAATGCAACAGATTAGCTCATCACTTGCTAATTGCTTCTTCTTGTTCTATAAAGGAGAAAACTGTCAGGAACCTGGGCAGGCATTAGACCAAGATCATCCCAATTCCAGTCTTGGTAGAGGGGGAAAAAACACATACTTCCACTTACTCTAAGCTCATTATAATAATGATGATAATAACAATAGCAAAAAATAATATTATTTACATATAACTTTTAAGGTTACAAAGGACCCCCACATTCATTTGTTCCTCACAACTCCATGCCATTTTTACAAATAGAAAAATGGAGGCTGGAAGCAGGTTAGTGACTTTCCCAAGATCAAACAGCTAGTGTCTGACGTACTAAGGTTGTTATGAGGATCAAATGAAATGACGGTTATAAAGCTTAGAGAAGTGCCTGGCTCATGGTGAGCATTATAGAAATGTGACCTATTATTATTGATATTAGAAGATTTCAGCTCAGTTCTTCCTGACTCCAGGTCTGCTTTGCCAATCATTTCTTTGACAATCCTAGCTGCCATCCTCTTATCTCCAATCTCTTTAACCTCCCTGATCTCCAGAAATGACACATTTCATCATAAGCAAGACACTACATTCTATTAAACAACTACTGTTAATTTTTCTTATCTATGATGTAAGGCAAGAGTGTTTAATGTATGGTCTGAGAGTTTTTCTCTTTAAAACAGATATTTCAATATAATTAATTTTCTTTGAAATTCTATGTATTTTGTTTTGTGAATATATATATATATATATGTTTTTATATACACACCTATGCATAAAAATAGACATGAACATGAATACATACATATTCTAAGAAGCGTTCTATGGATTTTACCAGATTGCTAAAAGGGTTAGAAATCAAAGAAAAGGTTGAGAAGTCCTCACTTTACTAAGATGGGGTTAGTTGCCTGTAAGACTCAGATATTAAGTGTCTTACCTGATATCAGAAAGGGACTTGGAATTCATCAATTCAATGAAAAATTTGATGTTGTTTATTCTTCATTCCTGAAGAAGCCCAGACCATTAAGGAGGTGATGCCACAACAAGTATCTGAACTGCATTTGAGTGAGAAGGTGCTGTACTAAATTATCAGCCTCACATTCTCCTCTAGAAACGTCTGAGTCCAGTGACCAGATATGAAGCAAGAGCCCTGGAGACAGCCCTGGATATGAGGCAATCAGGGTGAAGTGACTTGTCCAAAGTCACAAGGCTAGTAAGTGTTAGTGTCTGAGGTTGGATTTGAACTCAGGTCCTCTGGACTCCACTATACCATCTAGTTGCCCTATAGAATGTCCAACAGAAATCTACAGAGTTTATGCCACTATGTGAAGTAGACATTAGGAATTCAAAGATAAAAATGATCTGGTTCTCCCCACCCCAAGGAATTTATATTCTGGAAAGAGTAAATGAAAAAGTATTTATCGAGTGCTTTATTCATTTTATATAATTTATTGCTATGCCAACAGTTATCAGAAGTGCTAGTGTAACAACTGCAAAAATGAATAGCCCTCAGAGAGCTTTCTGTCTAATGAAGAAGACTTTATCTAGAGGGGAATAATGGTTAGAGACTGTAAGAAACCAATCATTGCACTTTAATCTATAGATATAGCTGCTCTATGAACATATACATACATGCAAATTATTGAGCCTTATAAACTAGTGTGGTTATCTTCTGTAAAATAGGGCAGATAGTGTGTCTCTGTATTGGAGTCAGGATGACTTAAATTCAAATCTGACTTTATGTATCTCCTAGTTGATGACTCTTGGAAAGTCACTTAACCTTCTTTGCCTCAGTTTCCTCCTCTGTAAAAATGAACTGAAGAAGGAAATGGCAAACTACTCCAGTATCTTTGCCAAGAAAATTCTAAATGGGACCAAAGAGAATCAGAAACAAATGAACAACAATGAGAACAACAAAATGGGGATGATCTATAAACTATTCTCAAATGAACTTTATATAAAACTCAGGTACTTTTTCCTGAAGGCAAAAGTCAGTAAAAGAATTTTAAGACTAGTGCTTCACATCAGACCTAAAGAACATTCCAGTGAAAAGAATGTAAGGATTTGGAATATGAGGGTCTGAGATCAAATATAACTCTTCTTGTTTGGGGCCCCAGTTCTCTTATCCGTAAAATCAGAAAATAGCTGGAAAGCCTCTAAGGTCCCTAATAGAGATAAAAATCTATGATTCTATAATTCTGCTAAAACTTGGAAATACAGTAATTTTACCATTTTTCTCTCTCTCAATGCTTTTTTTCTGTCATGGGCCATGTCCTCAACAATTGGCAGGCACCCAGTCATGGAAAGATGCCAATGAATTCTTATCAAAGAAGGAAATCCTAAGGGTCCTTGGAAGTAGGAAACTGTTTCTTATGCTTGGACACCTTGTTACAAAGAAAGGCAGCCAACTTGTTGAGTGAGAAGTACTCTGTGATAAGAACCTCCAGGCATAAGGGGATTTGGGCAATTTTTCTTCTATGAAAAATGTTCTCCATGAAAGATTGGGAATCTAGAGGGGGATCCAGAAGGAAAACTGGCTCTTTATGGACTATCCGATTTCCCCCTGTATCTCTAATTCTAATTACCTCTCGTTGTTAAAGCTGATATTTGCTAAAGAGTGGTCTAATTTCATAGTATAATTAATTCTCATCTACTTCAAAAAAAGACACCATCAGAATTTCAATTACTAAGTGAGAAGATTGAAAATAGTGAGAAGATGAGACGATGTCCAGGCTTTGAATGCATCTTCATCTTTTAAGTCCAAGAGACAAAAAGCCTTTGGTGAAATGAATTCAGTACCTGCCAAGCAAAATAGAGGGATGAAAATATGGTTGTATTTATGATTGAACGAGAATCAAAAATAATCTCTTTTGTTGGACCTTTAAATAATCCCTTCACAGCCTGGTTCTAACTTACTTTTCCAGTCTTCTGGAATTCCTTCTTTAATCCCCTCCTGGACCTCAGGATTCAGCAACAGAGATATACTTGGCGATCTCTGACACTCTACTCCATCCCAACTCCTTCCTTTTACACAGGTTATCCCCAGGCCAGAAATCCACTCTCTTTTTATCAAAATTTGCTGGTTGCTTTGTTTCTCTACCTGATTTCCTTTCAAAACTCAGCTCAAATGCTAACTTTTGTAGTAGGTCTTTTCCCGGCTCTCCCTCCACATTCTTATAACAAGTACCTTCCCTCTGAGATTACATCTTATTTATCCTGCATATATTATGTGCATGATATGATGATGTAATATGATATATCATGTGATATGTTTAGATATTATAATATATTCTTAGCTATGTATGTGATAGCTTTTATATGGAGCATATCTATCATCTATATACACATAATATTTATGCATCTACAGCATATATGTGTATATAGATATATATCTAAATATTTAGTTTTATATAGCATATACATGTGTGTGTGTGTGTGTGTGTGTGTGCGTGTGTCCCTGGCCCTATTTGGACTCTGCTAAGACTCAGGAATTTTTTTCAGAATAACATCTTTAAAAATGTAAAATTCATAGGATTACAAAGGACACTGATTATATTAAAATACATTCACCTAAATCTTATACTTAAAAAAAAAACCAAATTCACAGACCACTAAACTGTGAGTTCTTTGAAGGCAAGGGTCTGTGCCTTCCTTTGTAACCCCAGCGTTTAGAATAAGGCCTGGAACAATGTACACACTTAATAAACCCTTACTGGCTTTTGACCAGCTATTTAGAAGGAATGACTGGTCATAGAAAATCCAATGTTAAAATGAACTATAGATTAGATATAATCTACACCAAGACCCCCATTGAACAAGTGAAGAAATGAGTTCAGAACAGGTATGTGATTTGTATAGGATCTAGAAGTGTTTGCAAATAGAGTTAGGTGATCATCACAGTAGGCTGGAGAGAGTTCTAAATTTGAAACCAGATGATCCTTGCTCGAATCTTGGCTTTTCTATATGAGTAATTTGGGGAGAAAACTTAAGTGAGAGAAAAAGGGTGAAGGGTGGGGAATGGCATGATTGTGAGGAAGAGAAGGGGGATGAAGCTGAATTAAACCACCTTCTCAACAATTAGAATTATCCCAAAGTCAAATGGAATTGTTCAGAATGTCTTTGTTTTCTCCTCTGTTGAAATTCTTCAAGCAGAAGCTAGGAGAGAACTCCTTGAATAGCTTCTATTTCTGATCATTCCCCTCCCCCCACCCACCTTTTTTAATGGATGGATGGATGGAAGAAATAGGATCTGTGCCGAGCCTCTGTGATTCTATGAAAACTTCAATCTTTTCCCATGCTTCATTCTACATTCCTCCTCTGGAAAGTGAGCTTTCTTGGATTAGATGTTCTCTTAGCTTCTTTTCATTTCTTGCATGAACATATGTTCTCAGATCTAAGGAACTCAGATCTGAAGAGGACCTCAACATTACTGCATCAACAGTTCCTGAATAGGCATCTTTCCTTAGTTTAGAAGCTCAAACAACATCCACCCTCATTTTGGAGTGTAGGGAGGATCTCTACTCAAATTCTTTCACGCTGAAAGAGGTGAACATTCAAGAACTAGGAAACATGCCACCTAGTAAGAGTTCCATCAAATTCCTAGCTTCTTCCTCCCCCAAAGTCTTCCCTTTTTTCTTGGTAGTGCATCATCTTGATCACACCCATTTACAATATATACCCAACAGAGCTCTGTCCTGGGTTCTCTTCTTTTCCCCTTTTATACCATTGCATTTGATAATATCCCCAGCTCCCATGGGCTCAATTTCTATCTCTATACTGTTGATTCTCAAATCTACCCATCCTGCCCTAATCTCTCTGGTAACCTTCAGTCTCACATCTCCAACTGCCTTCCATTCATCTTGAACTGGATTCTAGTAGATATCTTAAATTCAACATGTCTAAAATTGAACTTATCTTAACTGGCCTCCCTTCCTAATATCCCTATTACTGTCAAAGGCTATACCCTCTCCCCCTATTCTCTGACATACTCTGATAGTCATCTCCAATTCCTCACATCCCCTTACCCCCCACATCCAATCTACTAAGATCTGTGACCTTTGCAACAATTCTTGAAGATACTCCTTTCTCTTCTCTAGCACAACTACCACGATGATGTAAATCCTCATCACCTACAATACTCCAATATTATACCATTTCCCTACTTTATAAATTCCTGTGGCTCACTGTTGCTTCCATATGGAATTTAAATTTCTTCAAAATCGAACTCCTTCCTACCTGTCCAATCATTATGTTCTCTTCAATCCATGGATACTACCCCTTTCCATTTCATGGATAAGACATTCGACCTCTCACCTCCGAACATAATGAGAAGGTATCTTCATGTCTGGATTGTTCTCGTTCCTCATTTCTGACTCTTGGCTTCTTTTGAGTCCCAATTAAAATCCCATTTTCTACTGGAAGTCTTTCCCAACCCCTCTTAATTCTAGAACCTCTCCTTTGTTAATTTTTTCCTTTTTATCCTTTATATGCCTTATTTGTACATATCTGTTTGCTTATCTCCCTCATTTGATTGTAAGCTCCTCGAGGACAGGGATTCTCTTTTATTTTTGTATCTCTATTACTTAACCACAGTACCTGAGTGTGTGTGTGTGTATATATATATATGTATATATATATATATATATGTATATATATATATATATATATACATATATGATAAATCCTTAAAACATGTCCATGGACTGACCCTCTAGGGGTTGACCAATGAAAGTCTGGTATAAACACACATGTAAATGAATGTATTTTGTGAATGCATATATACATATATTTATGTGTAAATATAGATCTATTTACATATACATATGTATACTTTTAAGTTGAGATAATCTATGAAACTCTGCAAAAATGCAATTTAAAATCTTAAATTACCTATGGCACTGAGAAATTAAATGACTTCCCCCATGGTCCTATAAATTATTAATATGACATAAATCAGAAAATCTAAACTCAGGTCTTTCTGATTGCAAGACTTGTCCTCTGACCACTGAAATATGGCCCCCATCAGACATATTTTGTCTTTAAAAGGTTGTCCATCTCTTTCCAAATTAATAATAGTGATAAAAAAGTTAATAAACCATCCTCTAAAAAATTGAGTTGCATTTCTAATCCTGTTTTTTTCTTTGATATACACCCATGTTATGTGGATTTAATAGTCTTGAGAAGTGAATTCCCCCAATCCATTTTGGTTGCATCATTAGAAATCATGGGGCAATAAAAGAGACTTTTTTCTTTTCAGTTGCTGGTAGCATAGCTAGAGTGTCTTAAATCAACTTCACTGCTCCACCATTTGTAATCCTTATACACTAGTTTGCCTTACCAGTGCAGTGAAAGGTGGCAACTGAATAGGCTAGCTATTAAATTGTTTCCTTAGTTTTCCCCACAGCTGCAATTTATGTAGGCAAGTAATTTAACAGCTGTTAGGATGAGGCTACTAGGGATCAGATGGTATATTTAACCCAAGCGGAAGACATGGCATGGGTACAAGCCTTCTCCTTGTCTCTGGCATAGTCACTGGGATTTCGGATTAGTGGAAACAGCATGTTTCCACATTGCAATTATCTTTCTGATAAGAAACATCATAATTCCCTGCTAAGAGGAAAGGAAGCCCCTGCAGAAGAAAAGGAACATGACCTTGAAGTGATATTATTCATGCCTCAGCACCCAACTAGTCCATGAGAGAGCCAGGGGAGTGATCAAGGTAGCTTTTTCTATCCTCACTGCCATGGGATGTTAATACTCAAACCATTAAAGAGGAGAAAAGACAATTAAAGACATCAGGAAGGAAAGAGAAAAAGGAATGAACCTCAAACAGGCTTTAAAAAAAAGCATCTGAATTGGAGGCTGACTGTCTAATGAATACTGGGTTTTTTTTTCCTTTTCAAGGATACCATTGTTCCATATCAAAAAATTTCTTGGAAGGTTGGTAGATAAAAGAGAGGGTATCATGTCTGCAAAGTACTTAATTTTGAAGCCAACTTTGTTTTCCTTTTTGGGGGGTGGGGGGGTGGATTGGAGGAGGATGAGGTTCCAAAAAGAAAGCACTCATTCCTTTCTGCCATAGATAAGATTCTCCCCACTCCTCTGCCACCACCATTGTCAAAAGATCTCATGAATCAAAGTTTTCCAATCCATGCTCCATCTCCAAAGCAGGAATGAAATCGTTGGTGGGCAGATAATGGAATGGTGCCATCTGAACATAGAAGAAAAGAAATATAGGAAAACAGAAACTCATCATAAATCTGAAATGAGAGGGGGGAGCAGCCTTCTCTCTAATGTATACTACTTAAAAATCATTTGGCAACGTGCCATGTTAATCATTCTGTTTACAGGAAAATTATGTTTTAAGTGTAAGGGAAAAATGTAACAAATGGAGGGTTGTTTTTGTGGGTCTCCCCCACCCCACCTACACTTAATGGAGGGAAAGATAAGGGAACAATCTTTCTTTTGTGCCTAAGTGGAGTGATTGTAGAAAGGAAATGTTTCCACCCACTGAAACAGAAGTTGCTTTTCTTTTCAAAGAAGAATAAGCTGTACTTCAGACTATACAAAAGCTTCTTTCTCTAACTTGTAGATGTTGACATGGCCAGTTGGGACTTGGCTAGAGTTAGACCATTACATACTAATAGTGGGGACCTGCCCCCCACCACTGTCCTTCATATGATCATCACTTTAGAGGGGAAAGGGCCTGAGAAGCGTCAATTCTAAACCTTTCATTTTATAAAGTAGGAATTAAAGACAGGAAAGGTTAAGTGACTTATCCAAGGTCATACTCTCAATAATGAAGCTGAATCAGCATTTGAACCCAAGTCTTTCAGAAAAGAAATAAAAATTATGTGAGAAATCACTGAAAATTGAGAATTTTTTTGAGATTTTTTTAAAAAATTGAAATTTGAGAAAAATTGAGATTTTTTTTAAAGTCCATATCTTGCCATCATTAGCCTCGATCTAGCTTGATTAAATAATTGTGAAAAATAAACTAACAATCAGTGCAGTGTCATAGTGGATGGATTGTTAGATCTAGAATCAGGAAGGATTCATATATGGCCCCAGACGTTCACTGGCTGTGTGACACTGTGCAAGTCACTTAGTCCTCAGGTTCCTGACCTGTAAAATGAGTTGGAGAAGGAACTGGAAAACCACTTCGAATAACCTCTGCCAAGAAAACCCCAAATGGGATCACAGAGGGTCAAACACAACTGAAAATGACCCAATAACAACAATCACAAAGGCAAAATGACAGAATTTGAGAGGGGGAAGGGATCTCAGTAGCTAGAGGGTTCAACCCACCCCAGAAAAAGAACTCCCACAACAATATCTAGCGAATGGACTTTGCTTGAAGATATCCAGAGGGAGCATTCACTATGACCAAGGCTTCCTATTCCACACTGAGAGGACTCTCACTATGGAAGAATTTTTGGAGGGTTTTCTTGTTGGAGGCAATCAAGGATAAGTGACTTGCCTGGGGTCACACTAGTAAGTATTCTGAGATCAGATTTGAATTCGAGGATCAGTGCTCTCTTCCCTGCCCCTTCTTTTTCTCTTTAAAGGAATCTTAAGTCTTAAATTTGCCTCTTTCTCTAGTACCCATTGCTTCTAGAACAAGGAAGAACCCTGGCTCCAGTCAAATGACCTGGATTCAAATCCCACCTCTGATAACTCCTTTTTTTGTTTTGTTATCTGAGATAAGTCACTTAAGTCCTTGGATCTGTTTCCTCTTCCCTTCAACTGTCAGAGATTGGGAAGGCCCTCTTGGTCTCTGACCTCTTTCAGTTCTACAATTACAGGATCCTACCCATAAGATTGTAAATTCCTAAATGCAGGAATTCTCTATTGCTCTTTTGTGGGGTCCCCAGGCCTTATCACAGCAGCTGGAGATAATAAAGATTTAATAACTATTGATTGATTGACCATCCGGTCCCATCCCATCTCAGGTGCTACTAATCTACTCATTCTGCTTGTCCACATCCACCACTAGTCATTACCATTGGCCCTCAGGTGAAGTGGACCCAAAGGACCCAAATCTACTACTTGTGTGATACTTGATGAGACACCTGATTACTGTCTTGCTCCATTTTCCCCATCAATAAAATGGGGATAGTGATAGCTCTGAATTTCAAGGATTGCTGTGAGTCTAAAATGCTTTACAAAAGCATTTGGCAAATCTTAAAGCCCTATTTAACTTTGGGGTTTTTTTGCATTCACATCCAACTCTTCGTGATCCTATTTGGAGTTTTCTTGGCAAAGATATTGGAGTGGATTGCCATTTTCTTCTTCAGCTCATTTTACAGATGACAAAATCATGACAAATGGGGTTAAATGACTTGTCCAGGGTCACACAGCTAGTAAGTGTCTGAAGCTAGATTTGAACTTATGAAGGTAAGTCTTCCTGGATTCAAGCCCAGAGCCCATTCTGTCAGATAAGTTCTTTTTTCATTTAAAAATTTGTATCAACATTTTATGAAAATTTTTTAACATTCATCTCTATGCATATTTTTAACACACACACTTTTCTTCCACCCTCCCTTCCCACTCCCTCAGCGGCAAACAGTCTAGTGAACATTGTTCATGTACACTTATGTTGAACACATTTACATATTAGTCATTCATTGTATCAAGAATTAAGCCTAAGGGAAAATTAAGAAAACCAAGGTATAGGAAGGAAAAAAAATAAGAGAAATTTTTAAAAATTGAACATAATGTTCATTCAGATTCTGAAGCTGTTTTTGTTTTGCTTTATTTTGTTTTTTTCTCGGAGAAGAATGTGATCAGATACGTGAAAATCAACCTTCTCTCCCAACCTGTTGTTAATCAAAAGGCTTCCCAACTAGCCTATGCCTTTCTTTTACTGCATCTTCTCAGTAAAAATGATCTTGCCTTCTCATGGAAGTCACTGACCTTATTGTAGGTATGATGTATTTATATATGTATCTATCTGTCTGTCTGTCTACCTACCTACTTATCTATCCATCCGTCCGTCTATATCTATCATCTACCTGTCTATCTATCTATCATCTATCTATCTATCTATCTATCTATCTATCTATCTAATCTATCTATCAAGCTACATATATATATATATATGTAGCTACATACATATAATACAGGTATATATACACATACCTATTGAGTATGAGCATAAGTGTGTGATACTTAAAAATGTGATGAATGAATGAATTGCAAAACAGGACTCCAGTCCTCCCTACCATTCTCCAAAGCTTGAACTGCATAATTTTAATAAGCACTGGTGGATAAGAAGTGGATTCTCTTTTTTCATGACAGCAACGTTTTCTTAGGTGGCATTTTTGAGCACCAGAGCCAAGTATCTGGCATAAAAATTGCATATAGATATCTTGAGTCTAAAGACTCATAGCCCATATTGGCTTGGTGCCTTTGTAACTGAGATCACTTCCTGTGTGTATCCAGAAATTATTTCTCATCAATATTAATGTGACAGAGAAATGCAAAAAGGAAATTCAGTGGTCAAATACTTTAGCCTCATGTTCCCAAGAGACAAACTTTCACTTACCACTTAGTCAGGGCTTCATTTATCTTAGTTTGGATTTTCCTCTTTGGGGTTGAAAGGGAACCATTTGTTTAAGTTAATGGTATAATAGTCAGTAAGGCATCAAAATGTTCTAGGAGAGAGATTTCTGCCTTGCTAACATATGATATTACACTGTACTGAAATTTTTCATCCTCTCCATTTTAAGTTAAAGTTTTCAAAATGAACTCTAATAACTTTGGTTTTGGGGGGGGGTTGGTTTTTGCAAGACAAATGGGGTTAAGTGGCTTGCCCAAGGCCACACAGCTAGGTAATTATTAAGTGTCTGAGACTGGATTTGAACCCAGGCACTCCTGACCCCAGGGCCGGTGCTTTATCCACTGTGCCACCTAACTTTGCCTATAACTTCTTTTTAATAATTAAAATACTCATGTTGCATGTGAAAGATAATATTTCACGACACTCTGGAGAGTTTGTGAAATTCACTGCGTAAAAATACTAAATATCAAAATAATAAATGATGTTTGTTAGACACTTCCTGGCTCACCTAATGATCTTGTGTTTGTGTTTGGTTTGGGTATTAGATTTGAATCATAAGACAAATGTAAACTAAAGAATGTTTCCTATATGTATTATTTAGTAGGCTCTTTGAACTAACTTTATTTTCCCCAGGAAAGTATGGATACAGATATATCCTATACATACAGATCCTAGGGCTGTGGTGACTAAATTACCTTCAGCCCTAATAATGTTCCTGTCTGAAGACTATAAATTACCCTTTCATTTACTAATAAGACTGTAGAGAATGGAGTATGGCTGTTTACCTCTTGTATTATTTTTTTGTAGCTATACAAATACTCCTCTTCCTAGAAAAAGAGAATTGTTAGGGGCGGCTAGGTGGCACAGTGGATAAAGCACCGGCCCTGGGGTCAGGAGTGCCTGGGTTCAAATCCCGTCTCAGACACTTAATAATTATCTAGCTGTGTGGCCTTGGTCAAGCCACTTAACCCCGTTTGCCTTGCAAAAAGAAATCTAAAAAAAGAAAAAGAATTGTTGTTAATGAGTATGCAAAGATCTAAAAGCCTCTGTATCTCTGTCTCTGTCAGTGTCTATCTCCGTGTGTGTCTCTCTGTTTTTTTCTCTCTCTCTCTCCCTATTTCTCTCCCCTTTCTCTCTTCTCCCCTCTTCAATCTCTCAGACTCATTATACCATTATTCCCCCCGATCATCCATACTTCTTCTTGCTTTGCTGAAGCAAATGTCTAATGATCATACATGTATAAGCTATAGAAATTACTCTCTGGCATGGAAGAGGACAAGGAAGGGAGAGAGGGAGAAAAAAATGGAACTCAAAATCTTACAAAAAATGAATGTCAAAAACTAACTTTACATGCTAATTGGAAAAAATAAAATAAAACAAATGTCTGCTTACTATAAATTCAGTTAACTGGAATTCACAGATTGAAAATGCAAACTAAAACAGACAAATTTAGAGGAAAATATTATCCTCAGGTCTGCATATCTCCTTTTAAGATCTACATTGTCAAAACACATCCAGAATAGAGAAACAAGAATTGGAACAAAACTTAAAACAATGTCATTCAGGGTGTGGTGAATTGATCTGGGTGAGAATGATTAGCCCATATAATAGAAGTCTATAGGGAGATATGACCTCTGTCTTCAAATATTTTGGAGAGATATTACCTAGAAGAAGGAATAGATTTATCTTATGGCATTCATCAGAGCTGAACTAGAACCAGTGAGTGGAAGTTTCAAAAATATGGATAAGGATCTGAGAACTTTCTATCTATCCAGCAATGTCCCAGGCTGCCTTAGAAGGTATTTATTGAGGACACTATTATCTGATTTGTGGCATTGGCTCATCAGTTGTTGTAGAGTGGGTCACTCTCCTCAAGGCTGTGCCCACATTTTCCAGGGGCTGTTTTTCTTCTAGGCTACTAGAAGAAGTGTTTCTTCTAGGCCAAGGCAAGTACTTGGAATTAGGAAGACCTGGGATCAATTGGGGCATCTGACGTTTACTGGCTATGAGACCCTAGGCAAGTCCCTTCCCTCTCTATGACTCACTTTCCTATAGAGGTCACTGGAGGTAGTGCTCTCCAAAGTCTCTCCCAGCTCTCAGTTTATGATCCTATGTTCTCTAAAGTACACTCCAAAGTTAAGATGCAATATTTGCAGTATTTCTATGCAGAAGAGTGAGAGGATTTTAGAATTCTACATCAATACTATTCTAACTAGGCAAAAACCCAATCCAGAACCTTTGACCTTTCAGAACAGTGCAAAAATGGAATAACCTGCCTTGGGGAGAAGTAAGCTCAGAATCCATTGCAGATCTTTAGACTGAATGAGAATGACCCATAGCGCCTTTTCTTTTGACATACAGCATAATGGCATCATGGACTTTATCACCACTCTTAAGACTATGACTCTACAATAAGAAGAATCTTAGGTAAATCATTTCACCTCTCCAAACCACAATTTTCTCATCTGTAAATTAACACTACATCATTTCCAGGAGATCTGATAGGTCTAAAAGAATAATATAATTAAAAATAAATATATGAATCTCTACCTTCTAATATCATTATTTGTTTTCCATTAGACATTCCTTATTTCCTCTTAGCCCATAAACACATGGGTTAATGCCTATTTCCATTGCCTTAATGGCATACAGTATCAATTTATCTTCTGAAGTTCCTATATATATATATATATATATATATATATATATATATATATATATATGATGGTGGTAGAGGAGGTGAAAGTCAATGTGTATACAGTATTTGGAGGGTTGCGAAAACTATTTAGATATCATAACTTATCTGCTTCTCTGCTTCTTATAACAGGTTTTGGGGGGTAAAGCATTATTATCCTCACTTTACAAGGTCAGAGAATTTGGTGGTTTTATTTAATAGTTGGAAAATGGCCTAACTAAAATCTAACACTCAGTGAAAAAATAAATTATAGTTTCTCGATCACAGAAGCTCGGAATTTAAAGGCATATCAGAGGCCAGACAACACATGATCCATGTTGTATTTTTTAAGTAGAGTAACTTTAACAATTACCAATTGGAGGCTGTTATGCAGATAATTAACAGAAATACTGCAGTGATCTTGTATCCAATTGACAAGACCTATATTATGAACAAGAATACTAAATTACTTTTAGATTTGTTTTCATAACTCCTGTCTGAACACAACTAGTCACGATTTTTAAATCTTATTGTATGGGGAAGGCCCCTTTTCAATGAATGAATGAGTGAGTGAATGAAAGATTGAAAAACTAAATGCTGTATGATAGGAACACCATGCTAAATGCTTAGAGATATAAATACAAATAAGAAAGATCAACCCTTTCTAAGGAACTTATATTCTAATGGGGAAGATAATATAGAGAGTTAGAGTTGGGCTTAGTACTTAGTCTAATTTAGAAGGACCAGAAAGTACAAGTTGACCTTGGATTCAGGAAAGATAAAACCAAGACCTATATATCAGGATCCAGAATCCCAGGGTAACTTTCTATATCCTTCCAAAAGGGTGTAATAGACTCAAGATGCAGAATGAGACATTTTTTTTTAACATAGCCAATAGGGAAAATTTGTTTGCATATTGATTTCAAGGGTTTTATTTTGTTTTAGTAATATTGTCATTTTTCAGTTAGGGAGGTGATAGGAAGGGGAAATAAGGGATGTCAATTGTTAATAAATTAAGAACACAAAGAAAAGAACAAAAAACATCTAATGGTTTCTGTTTTCTTTTGGGATTTTCTTTCAATTACATTCTCCCCATATTTCTGCTGATACCCTAGAATTACAGAAGCTTAGAGATAAAAGGGAATTCAGAGGTCATTGTGCAGGAATCCTTTTAAAATGCCCCCAATAAGTGATCCTCCATTGCTAAGTTGGAAATGATCAGTGAGGAGGAATTTTTATTGCTTCCTGAGCCTGCACATTCCACTTTTTGATGCCTCTCAGTATAAGGAAGAATTCTGTTTGTTGTGTGTAGTTTAAAGCTGCTTCTCTCTTATTCTCACCTTAATCTTAATTCTTTCTCCTTGGGCCACAAGGATCACATCTTAATTCTCTTCCATATAAACGTCACTCAAAGAAGAGAAAAGAATTATCATCTCCTCCCTAGGTTGAATATGCCCAATTCTTAAAACCAATCTCTCATCTTTTCACCATTCCTGTTAGACTCTAGGTGTTCTCCAGGCTTTATATAGCATGACATGAGGAACACTCAAATATTTTACAGTCAAGTTCTCCTCTCCTCTCCATCTCTCCTGATGCCTGAAAGTCAGCTATTAATTATTCAACCCTTCAATCAAAACATTCATTAAAGATAAGATGAAATTGTTTTGGGAACTCATTTCCTTTGCTAACCATATGTGTTTTCCTGATGAGGAAATTAGATGAAATAGTAGAGTTCTGTACTTTGGATTAAGAAGACTCCCGCTTTAAATCCTGCTTCACATACTTATTATCTGTATTAGCTGAGGGAAGTCACTGGACTTCCCTGATCTTCAGGTTCCCTATCAGTAAAATGGAGGTGATATTAGGAGCTACCTCATGAAGTTGTTTTGAAGGTCAAGTAAAGAATGCATTTAAAATTCTTTACCTATATTAAAGTTATATATATATATATATATATATATATATATATATATGCTAGTTAATATTATCATTTATGACCTGAAACATTGCTAAAATAGATAAATAATGGAGCAAATAGATATCTGACTTATGGCCATTTTTCATACTAAAAGAAGATCAATAGCATCATGATATTGGGATCAAGGTAAAGTGTGTTTGTAGTGAATCCATCCAATTTGAACTTGAAAGACTGTACAATAGGTTGTGCAGAAATAGTACATTTGAACATTTGTCTCTAGATTTGAGTAGTTCACATTTATGATAATACACATATTATCAACACATAGACCATAGACGATAGAGATAGTGGATAGATTTTGCTATGGATGGGTGGATAGGTAGATGGCTGAGTGGATGGATGGAAAGATAGATTAGATAGATAGAAAGATATAGAAATAGGTATCAGGTTAAATGTTGTAAAGAGGTTACTATAACAAGATCATAGATTGGAGGTAGAGCCAATAGATCTAGTCCAGTACTCTCATTTAATAGAAAAATAATCTAGGGCTTACAGAAGTAAATTGACCTTCCAAGGTCACACACGTTGTTCAGTAGAGAGCTAGAATTTGAAACAAGGTCTTCCAACCCAAAAGTCAGGATTCTCTCTCTTCTATATCACTGCTAACAGTGACATTTGCTCATAGAGTCCCTATCACATCATAAAAGATACTAGGGATTTGCAGAATGAAGTATGAGAGATACTATTGGGAAGTAAGCAAAAGAAGTATGTTAAGGAGGTTTTTTTGGGGAAATCAGTATTCTTTTTCTGTTATAATATTTCAAAAGAGATTCCGCTATAGGAACTATTTTGTTCGGTAACAACAACACAAATTAAGGAGCTTGATAGTAGCAAAGTTTCATGGGTTCAGAAGTATTAGAGATGAACTTTGCCAGAAATCTTTATCCCCAGCCTACTAAAGATGTGCAGAAGCTGAGACTTCATTACAGTTTCAATTGAACTGCTGTCATTACCAGGGATTGATATTGTGCCCTGGAACTCATCTGCCAGGAGACTCATTGTCAGTGGCTCTGCCTTCATATCTCTGAATCACTGACCTGGTGCCATATTGATGGTGTCTCTAAATGTTCATATCTATTTAGGTGGGAGTTTTTCCATCCCACTCACTCACCAAGAGCAAGATGGAGCTGCCATATGGCGGCATGCTCATGTGAGCTGAAATTTCACTTGGACTTGATACTGCTGAACAACCAAATCAGGTAGATATTCTTGGTTTGCATTATTCTGCAGTGACAGCATAATATGTTCGAAAGGTCTAGGAGGAGGGCAACGTAGATTTCCTTTTTGAAATTACAGAGTTTCTTTTCATGACCCAAATTACTTTATGAAATAAAATCTTTTCTTTTTAATACCAATGTTCTATTGTGTATTGTTTTAGAATGACTGTGGTATATGGAAGACAACAAACTAAAGATAGAAATAGAGGATCACCACAAGAACAATGGAGAAGTGTATAGAGTGAATAAGTGGTCTCTAACATATTACCAGTAGAGACTTACTAGAAAATAATATAATAAAGGATAATAAAGAAATTTGTGAGTCAAAAATTATGGGTTCATCACATAGCTTGAGGGAGGGATAACCAATGGTCCCCATTCCCCACTGATCTCTTTGTGTTTTTCAATAAATGTTAGGGTACCTTCCTAGAGTTTCAGATAGTTTCCCTGCAATGAATTTGTGGGAAGACCTTAATATGAATGTAAACTTCATGCAGGGAGGAATTTTTAATTAAAAAATAATCTCCAGAATTTAGTATAATATCTGTCATGTGGTAAGCATGTCATTAACCAAGTGCCAGGATTTAAAAGAGAAAATAATGAAAGTCCTGGTTTTCAAGAAGTTCAAATTCTAAAGGCGGGGCGGGGGGGGATAATGCCTTTAGTTGCAAGTCAAATGGAAAGCTTTCATGTCCCTTTGGGTACGGTAGCAAAGTGAATGGCAATACCTTTTTCTGAATCTCATTGACTAATAAAAATCATATCAATTTTGATGCTGAATCATCAAATAGTATCAAAACTTTAGTGGCAAGGTTGATTACATCACCATAAGCAATACCCACATAAAGAACTCACAGGTCCATCGGAGTATTTGGGCGTATATGTCCTAATTGTTCATTCTGAAATGTGGAACAGAGAAAGGAAATGGATGGTTGCCCAAGCCCTAGGCACACACACACACACACACACACACACACACACACGGCCATTCATATAACTCCTACCTAAAACCAATGAGGTGAGTTAAACTATAAAACAATTCTACCCAGCCAAAACTATGGTCACTGAATATATTCACTAAAGACCTATTGGGTGCCTCATCATGATATGAGCCAGCTACAGATTTACTTGCAGTCTCTGAAACCACAATATTCTAGCCCCCATCTTACACCTTTATACCAGCTATCCCCAAGCCTTTAACAATCTCACCCCATACCCAACCCTTTAGTCTCTCGGACTTCCTTCAAGACCAGCTTAAATCTCATTTTCTGCAGTAGTCCTTTTCCTATCCCTCCAGCCGATAATACCTCACTTTTCAGATTATTCTTTATCTGCCATGTTTACATCTTTTTATCCTTAGTGCTTATCACAATGACTAACACATAGTAGATCCTTTACAACTATTCATTAATTGATGTCTTCTAATTATGTACATGTTTCTTTTCCTATTAGAATGTATTTTTGAGGGAAAAGACTTTTTCACATATTTTTTTTTTATTTCCAGTGTTTTAACACAGTAAAAGTTTTAATAAATGTGTCTTCCCAACTGACTGGGGCAAAGATATCCTTGGGTTGTCAAAGGTCATGCCAATAGAATTTGAGCTTTGACCGATCCTACAAACCTGATACAAACTTCTAATATAAGCCTGGTGACAGACTATATGGATATAAATTACTAAACTTGGAGTAATCTTTTATTCCTTTCTGTAGCTTCTCTATCATGTCCCAGAAGCCTCTTCACCTTGTAAGCCCACTCTGACCCCAGAAATCACATTGGAAGTTTTCCTCAGTTTCTGAAGTTTTTTCTTCTGATTAGATGATTCCTCACAGAATCTTTATTTAAGAAGGGGTTTCCAGATTACTGTGTTTCAGTGCTCTCAAGGTTGTACTCTGTACTTTTTTACATGCTTTGGTACCTCTATTTTGCCCTCCCCACCTCCCTATATATAGCTTCTCCCATTACAATGTAAGGTCCTTGTGCCAGGGATTATTTTTCTCTTTATATTTGTATTGCCAGTGGCTTGGTACATATAGTTATTGGTACTTATAACGGGCACTTAATAAATGGTTATTCATCACTGTTGACTTCACTCAGTTGACTGCCAGGCTATCAGATTTTAGCTACATCAACCCCTCTAATTTTGTCTGAAGGTTCAAGAGGGACTTTGAAGAAGGGTGTAGCCACACTAAGAAAATAACACATTTCTGACAATTTGAAGTATGGAACACGTATGCAGCCTCTAAATAATAGACTACCCTGGGGTGTCCAGGTGGCGCAGTGAATAGAGCACCAGCCCTGGAGTCAGGAGTGCCTGAGTTCAAATCCAGCCTCAGACACTTAATAATTACCTAGCTGTATGGCCTTGGGAAAGCCATTTAACCCTATTGCCTTACAAAAAAAAAAAAACCAAAAAATTAAAAAAAAATAGACTCCCCAGAGACCCTAATGACTAAGATATGAGAATCACAAATGGAAGGTCTCTTTAGTTCACTCCAAAGCACTCAAAGTTTCCTAAAGTTAAACTTTTGACTTGCTCAGCATCCTGCTGGGCCCATCCACCTACAATGGAACCTCTTCCATTACACTCAAATGATCTACTTTTTTTGTTGTTGCAGTTTTAAATCCCCATTATCTCCAAATGGGCCATACTGCAGCACTAAAAGGTGCAGAACTAAACTAATTGGAAGCTCAAGATGTTCCCCATTAAGGCAGAGTGAGGCTAGCATACCAATGGGTTCAGGTTTCATTTGTTTGTACAGCTAAGGGAAAGGGGTTAACCATTAGAGCTCTATTTTTCCCAAGAAGATGCCCTGATCATTTTATCTGCTTTTATGGTTCTGGATAGCTTGATAGGTCTTGGGCTGAGGTTATATTAGGGGATTGTAATTTTTGTGAAATTTCAAATGAACCAGAAACACTTTGAATGAATGAAATATATGTGTGTGTGTGTGCAAGTTATATTCCAAACACTATACTACATATTGGGGCCAAAAATGTAATTAAAAAAATAGTCCCTGTACTCAAGGTGCTTCCATTCTACAAGAGGAGTTGGAGTAGATAATAATAAAAAAGATATTTAAGCATAGTACTCAATTAGCCCAAGAGTTTGGAATGGCTTGAAAGCAAATAGAAGTCTAGTTCTAGGAAAGATAAGAAAGTTCACCTATCATAACCCAGAATTCTAAGTTCAGAGGTCGAAATATAGAGCAAAGGCAACTGAATCAGTATAATGCCCTTCTCTTCTTAATCTTTCTATCAGTCATGGATCTCAACCCATTTATCAAAGACCATTGTTATTTATTTCAATTTGTACTCCATTACTCAGTGAGTATTCCACTCAATTGTGCAAATAGTAACGAATCCAATGCTTGTTCATCTTATGCAGCTTGCTAAACCTTGCATTGTATATCTTTATGAGGTCCAACCAACAGACGGAAAGTTTCCTCAATTTCCCTTGATACCACAAGGATACTGAAAGAGAACACCTTACCTACTATGAAGATCCTTTGTCTGGCCACATGCCCAGTTCCAGGCATAAGATTTTAGGGAGGATAATGATGGGCTTTTTTTTCTCTTATCCATATTAGAGAATGGAAGAAGGAGGGAAGAAGAAAAGGCAGGGAAGTGTATGTGTGTGTATGTGTGTGTGTGTGTGTATGAGAGAGAGAGAGAGAGAGAGAGAGAGAGAGAGAGAGAGAGAGAGAGACTTGGAGGGAAGGAAGCTTTGCCTTTTTATTGTGACCAAGAGAAAATTAATCCTTAAATCAAAATTAATCCTTAAAATAAGGAAAATGATAATAGCATACAAAAGGGAAAAGGGAGAACCAGGGAAGATATTTAATGAACTGAAGCTAATCTAGAAGATAACATCAAGAGTGATGAGAAAAATGGGAATCTATCCTCCTATAAGAATCCACTGAAGAAACTAAGGCTGTTCAGCCTAGAGAAGAGATGATCACCAGACTCAGACTTCTTCCTTTCAGTAATGGAAAGGGCAGAAGAAGCATATTTGCCCTGTGTGAACTCAAAGAACAAAACTAGAAGCAGTAGGTGAAAATTTCAAGGATAAAGATTTCCATTCCATGGAATAGAATTAAAGAAAAAGCTTCCAATAATAAAAGTTACCCCAAAGTAGAAATAAGATGTTTTGGCAAGTATATAAGCTTGGATATTGAGAAATCAAATAAAAGCTCTTCCTATTGTCATTGAAAACCTTTCACAAATGGACTCCAACTGGCTTATCCCACTTAACTCCCCAACATGTACTCTATATTCCAATCAAACTGACCTGCTTTCTATTTCCCATGTAGGACCTCCCATCCCCAATCTCTGGGCCTTTGCTCAGTCTCTCTGTTTAGAATCTACTCCTTCTTCATTTTAGAAAGTCAAATGTCTTTCAAGTTTTATATCAACGGTAACTGCCTCCATGTATATATTCTTTAGTTTTAAAGTACCCCTTGGTTCTACTACTAACAACTTAGGCTGATCTTATTTTCAAAGACCAAACCTAGACTTTTTTTCCCCCCTTTCACATGTGATGTAAGGAAGAGGGATAAATGTCTGAACCACCTTTTTTTAATAACTAGACAGAAACAGAGACAGAGAAAGAAAGCTAAAGATAGATAAAAAAATGCCAACACTATTCCCTCCCAAATCACCATGTCAGGGTGACACATACAACTGTGATAGTTGAAGTAACTACCCCATAACTGGAACGTAGGTCTATTTCCCTCCTTCTTATCTATATAAGGAATTCCTGATCTAAAATTAAGGTAAATTCCATCACTCAATGTTGGTAAATGTTTTGGTTGTCATGCTAGGTGTTCATTTTTTTTTTTTTTAGTTTTTGCAAGGCAATGGGGTTAAGTGACTTGCCCAAGGTCACACAGCTAGGTCATGATTAAGTGCCTGAGGCCAGATTTGAACTCAGGTACTCCTGACTGCAGAGCCAGTGTTCTATGCACTGCACCACCTAGCCGCCCCCCTGTCATGCTAGTTGTAAAAAAAAAAAAAACATTTATCCACAAAAAAATAAGTTTACTTTAAAAAAACAAGTGGACAATGGGTAAAGATGAGCGCATAGGTAATTCTGGATCTTCGCTCCCCTAACTGAGTAGGAGCTACGGGAAATGGAAGGTACAGGGGCAGATGATGGACGAGGTATAGTTAAAGTATGATCTATACTATTACTGTCTAAAGGCAACAGTCAACTGAATCCTAGAGATTCAATGAGTCTAAGTTGAGGTGTCCTAGAAAGAAGCATTCATAATGATAGAAGATCTAGGTTTTAATGAGCTGCTTAATACTATCTAAGTGAACTTGGCCACCAGTTTCCATAAATTATCTATAGATATAAATTTTTCCTTAAATAGTAAGTGGGAATGCTCAGTGTACTGTTTTTTTCCACAGTTAAAACATCTTTTCATAATTCCCTATAACACAAGGAGCTTCCATGTTGGATTAAATTATTTCTAAGTTTTTGGTTTCTTAACTGTGTGACCTATATATTGCTTAGGGCTTATCTTGCCTAAAGTGGGAAAGAGGAGCACAATTCTCAAAATCAGAAGCCCAATTTCTTCCCAGAATGTTTCTGATTTTTTACCATGTGCGTAAAAGGGGAAAAGATAAATGACAATATGAATCCTAAGTTTTCTCTTTCATGGGCTCCTTACTTCACCTTTTTCTCTTGATTTCCATTTTGAGAATCACAAACCAAGATTAGATTGATTCAGTCTTCATTATTCCTGGTTGAGCGAATGGGAGATGACAATCTTGTCCTTATGGCCTCACCCACAACCATCCCTGTAACTTTCAGGACAGAAGAGATCCTACCTGGACACCAAAGCAATAACTGTGGTACCACTCTCCTTTGAAAAAAATCTTGAATATAAGGATTTGACTCTGGTTTTGTATGTGCTTGTCAGTACTACAGCTTAGTATAGAGTAAACACTTCTTTTTTAATTCATTCATTCAAAATTCAACTTAAATACCACTTTATATGAGATGTTCATATTCTCCTCCCAAAATGTTAAGGTCTTTGCCTCCCCAAATCTACTTTATTTATTTCTATATAATTTGGTTATACTCTCTCACCTCTTCTCATAACCAATCTATCCAATTCTGCTAATTCTACTTTTAAAATATCTCTCCTATATATTTCTTTCTCTCCTCTAACACTGCCACTATCATGATAAAGCCCCTCATTACCTCACACATGGACTATTTTAATAGCCTGCTGTTTGGTCATAAAGCCTCAAATCTCTTCCTACTCCACTGGCAAATGGATTTCCCTAAAACATAACTCTTACTATCTCTCTCTCTATCTGTATGTGTCTCTTTGACTCTCTCTCTCTCTCTCTCTCTCTCTCTCTCTGTCTCTCTCTCTCTCTCTCTCTCTCTCTCTCACACACACACACACACACACACACACAAATGTACAAACATACAAACATTCAAACAATTCCATTGATCCCCTATGACCTTCAGGATCAAATATAAAAATCTTCTCATTGTCTTTTAAAGTCCTTCATAACTTCCCCTCCTTACACCTTATTAGTGCCCATACATATTATTCATTCCAGTGACACAGACCTCTTTGTTATTCCTTACACAAGTCATTCCATCTCCTGAGTCTAAGAGTTTGAGCTGGCCATCTCCCCTATCTGGAAGTCTCTCCCTCCTGAACTTCATGACTTCCTTCAAATCCCTGTTAAGATCTCACCTTCTACAAAGTGCCTTTCCCAATCTCCCTTAATTTATTGCCCCACTTTCCTGAGATTTCTTTCCTACAAGTTAAATATCTCTGGTTCTTTCAATTAATCCTTATAAATCATCAACTCACCCTGGTTACTCACTCTTGATGCTCTCTAATTTATGGGATTCGCTTTCTGGGACAGAGAGGTTAAAGATCACACACCAGTAGGTATCAGAGATGAGACTGAAGCTTGGATCACCCTGACTCTAAGACCAAATATATATTTACTATGCTATAACCTTTGACTAGGGAGAAAGCATGACTTGGTTGCCTGTTCTTGGCCTAGTTAAATGTTCCTTGAAACCTGATTTGTCTTGAAGAGTTGATCCTATTCTGCATACTGAAGCATTTCTCCTATACTCAAGGAAACTTAGAAGCTATTGACAACATTTTGTGTGGGAAACTCCACAACCCTAAAAACTGGGGCCTAAGAAAACTCAGTTTTACTAGATCATAATGTCAAGAATTCTATAAAGCAAATTAATGGGTTAATTCTATCCAAATTTAAGGAAATAAAGAGGATTAGGGCTATCTATACCATTATTAAATACTATCCTGACTCTAAGCTGCGTCTTTCTTCTTTGGAGAGGTAAGATAACCCATATTCCTATGGACCTGGACAGGGGTCCTTAGGACCAGTATTGTTTTCTACTCAGAAGAACAAAGGAAGTTGGAATTTTTGAGGTTTTTTTTGTTTGTTTCTTTGGTTGTTTTGTTTTTTATAACTTTATTAATTTGTGGTGTTTTTTTAATAAAGAATACATTTACTATTTCTGATTAATAAATCTTGTGTAGAACAAATATAAATGAATATAGGAGTTGGTAAGACTAAAAGGGCAGAAAAGCTTTGGATTCAGAGTTAGAAGACCTGTGTTAAAATCTGGGCTTGACTACTTTAAATCTGTGTAACCCTGGACATTTTACCTTTCTGAATCTTAGATTCCTCCTCTCTAAAATAAAAGGGTTGTAGAAAACGACCTCTCAGTCCTTTTTCAATAGCCAGATCTGCAATCCTAAATTTCCTTTGCTTGTTCCTACATTTATTCCAATTGTTTTTGTTTGTGTATCCTTCACCTCTCTCTAGGGAGAAGGGAAGCTGCCTAAGCATCCTGTATCACTCCCCCACCAAATCGGTTAGGATATGAATAGGTCTAGGGACCCAGCCCAGACTCAGGCTCCTGAATTGGTACCGATTAGTATTCGAAGTCATTATCTACATTTAGGATTTCCTTTACTTTCAAGTTTCAGACTGAAGCTAAAATTCATTAGTTCTTAGGGAAGAAAGATTAGAATGATGTCTTAACCCTAACACTTCCCCAGTGGATTGGAAAAACAAATGTGAACTCTTATTGGAAACCCAAACAATTGTTTCCCCAAACCTACCATTATTGTTTCAGTAATGTGGACCAAATAATCTCGGGAACAAATATAGGTGGGAATGAAAGGTAAGAATAAAGTATAATCCCTGTTTTCAGTTATATTATGTTGAGGACTTTTACGTGGAAGTTAGATTAAATGGATGAGGTTCATTTTTCAAATTGTATGATTCTATGATTTTTAGAAGAAATGGGGTGGTATCTGGGCAAGGTTGAAGAGACAAAAATTACTCAGAATTATGGAATTTCAGTGTTGAGGGGGAAAACAGAAATCTTCCCATTTGTAAACAAGAATCATCTCTACAAAAAACTTATCTATTAATCAAGTTATTCCTGGAAGACCTCCAAGAAGGGAAATCTATTACCTCTCAGGGAAGTCTATTCCACTTTTGGATAACTCTAATTGCTAAGAAGTTTTTGCTTACATAAAACTTCAATTTCCTTCTTTGCAATTCATACTAATTGCATCTGCTTCTGTCCTCTTTGAGGAGGTCAGACAAATCTAATCCCTCTTCCAAATGATGACTTTTCAGTATTTGTGGCCCCTCAGTGACTTCTCTCTTCCAGTCTAAACCTGCCTAATTCCTTCAACCAATGCTGATATAGTATGAGCTGAATTTCTCCATCATCCCAGTTACCTTTCTTTGGACACTCTCCAGATGATCAATATCCTTCCTAAAATGCCATTCCCAGAAATGATCCTAGAACTCTCTATGTGGTCTGATCAGTGAGCTTATATCAAGACTCTCAGGTCTTCATTTCTCTCTTAATGCAATCTAAGACTCCATCTATTCTCCTTCATCTACAATCAGAAATAATTAGCTGGCCATTACTAGTTTTTCCTTTAATTGAATCCTTTGCTGGAGAAGACACAACTTATTCTGGGTTCCATGAATATAATATTGTCTAGGGGGAGAATCTACTTATAGTAAAAGGGACATGCTTTAAACAGTATTGCTACAAATTACTCTACCTCAACCTGCAAAGTTGATTAATGTTCTCAAAACCCCCCAAGGAGCTTCAGCAGGAAGCTTAGGGTGATCTTTCAAAGCAGAAAGATAATAGTTGAAATGCCTGGGATGAGGGGGGGATGGAGACAAAATAGTGCAGGAAAATCTTTCATTATAGATTTTCTTCATAAGGGTAATGAAAATATGTGGGTGGGGAAGAGAATTATGGATGAAAATGGAAATTTTGGAACTCTTTCCATTGAACTTTGATGAATTTAAACATAAAAGTGAAAAATGAATCAGTAAATTAATGGGTGGGTTATAAATGCTCAAACAAAAAGATAGAGAAATAGAGATTAAAAGTATGTATAAATGTACATACACATGTGTGAGTATGTATATTTTTATTTGAAACCTTTCCTTTAGAGAAAGAACACTATAGCCAAGTTTAAATACATAGAAGGTTCAGAAAATTTGACTCCTAATTGGAGATTTGGATAAAGGTTCTCAGCTCTGATACTGTAACACAGCACAGAATACTATTATGAGTGCACCACAGCCTTTGAAAATAAGCTGATGGGGCAGCGAGGTTGCTCAGTGGATAGAGCACCGGTCCTGGAGTCAGGAGTACCTGAGTTCAGATGCGGCCTCAGACACTTAATAATGACCTAGCTGTGTGGCCTTGGGCAAGTCACTTAACCCCATTGCCTAGCAAAAAAAAAAACCTAAAAAAACAAAAAAACGCAAAAAAAGAAAAAAGAAAAGAAAAGAAGAGAAGCTGACATAGTGGGGGGAAAAAAAACCTTGGGACTAGTAAACTGAGGCTCCAGTTTCTCTTTCTTCCCCTTCTTTTTTCCTCAGCTGGAAAATCATCATGCTTGCTTTGTAAAATATTCTACAATCTGATAGATACATAGTTCTTAGCCTAACTCAGAGATGGAACACTAAGCCAGTTACTAATTAACGAATTTTAGTGTCTACAAAGAGCAGAACATCAACCATTAAGTTCCATGATCATTAGTGTCTACTGTGGCTCAGCGACCACTGTTTCCATGGAGAGTTCTGCTCACGTAAGGAGCTGTCCAGCAGCTCAGTCCTGTTATTATCTCACTTAAATACTGTGTCGTTATGCACCTAGGACAACTCATTTTAATGATGAAGCAATTATTTGACATCTTCTATTTTTCAGGCGCTAAGTTAGAAAGGGGCTACCATTATTAAAATGATATACTAATATACTATGAGGGGTAACAAGATTCACACAGATGAATAAAATAAACATGCATGTGTATAATGCAAAATTATTCTCATGGGGTAGGGAGTACTCCTAGTTGGGAATGATGATCAAGAAAGCTTTTTCAAGATGAGACACTTGAGATGAAACTGGAAGAAAGGTTCCAAATAGTAGGGATGAGGAGGGAGAACATTGTTAGCATGAAAGATGTACAAAAAAGTACAAAAGTTCAGAGATGAGAGATATCATGTATGAGGAATAGCAACCAAACCACTTAGCTACAGCATACAATGCAAAAGAGTAACTCTTGTGTAGATAAGTGGCAGCCAGATTGTAAAAGGATTAAACTCCCTAATGGAGTCAAGTTTATCTTCTCCTAGAGATACTGAATGGAAAGGGAAATTTCTTGAGCTTGTGGAACTTGTAATTTTAGAAACATTTGATACTGTGCTTCTTTGATGATCCACTTTAGTCTCCATTTGTTATTATGGTATGGTATGAAGGTATTAACCTTAAAATACGGTGTAGAGAATTGATATCAGGATTTGGAGTCAGAAAGATCTTTCTTCAAATCCTGTCTCTGCCGCTTTTAGTACTATGGCCGTGGGTAAGTCATTTAACTTCTTTGTATATCAGAAACTCCCTGTGATTTATATGTCATACATAGAGGTGTTACAAACCACATTAGTAGGGGGAGTGCCCTATGATGACAGAGGATAATTCTTTCATATGTTTATCCTGACATTGATTCAGATCTCTTTACATATTTGCATTACTGGAGCTCACCTCGCTAACCATACTATGTTTCAGTTACTGTTGCTTACTATTCAACACTTATGGCTTTTCTAGAAGCCAGTCCAAATCAAGACTTTTACTCCTTCTCCAAAGGGGGAAGATTCCATCTAAGCTATAGAAAATGTTCAACTACATGCCATGAAAGTTTCCAAACTCTGCCTGGTCAAGAGACTGAGCCTGGGACAATATTGCATGTAAAAGTTATGAATATAAGATAATGAAGCTGATTTCCATGAAACAAATAGAAACATCCATATTTCTAGGTAATCATACCGCATACTTCAAATTACAACATTATTACTTATCATATTATATATATATAATTATGTATTTCTTTATTTATATATATATTATGTGTATATATATATATATATATATATATATATATATATATATATATCGTGCTTTACATGAGTGGTCTACTAAACACTTCAGCCATCCCTATTACTCATATCTGAGCTACCAATGCATCTTAAGGACCTTGCCATTATCCATATAAATACATCCTTAGAATGTCAGGACCTTTCTATTTGCTCTGCTCATGGAAACTTCCATGTCTATATCTCCTCTAATGAGCTCTAAAAGCTCATTGGAAGCAGAGACTCATTTTTTTCCTACCTTTATTTCCAACACTCAGAAAAAATGCTTGACATATCATAAAAGCTTAATAAATAATTTTTGATTGATGAATCATTTGAGTATTACAGTAATCCTATGAGGAAGGTCTTATAAATGTTGCTTACTCATATAACAGGTTAGAAAATTAAAATCTGGAGAAATTATAATTCTTGCTAAAAATTATTCTTTTGGGTAAGATTATTGGGGTGAAGTGGCTTGTCCAGGTTCCCACAGCTAGTACGTGTCAAATAGACAATTATCATTGATAGACAGAAAGTTGTAAAGATTGGAACTGAAATTCAAAGTGAATTCTAATTAGGAACAAAGATTTAGATTTGGAAGAGTCCTCAGAGGTCAGCTAATCCACCCCTTTTATATTTTTGAGGGATCTGATACCCAGAAATGACATGTTGAAGATCATATAAGCCTCAGAGATAGGATTTGAATTTAGGTCCCCTAATTCCAGAATTAGTTATTTTCCCTTGTATCAAACTATCTCCCTTTCTGATTATAAGGACAATGCTATTTCTTCTATTTGCTATGTAAGAAGCTACAAAGAGAGAAGGGAAGACTTCATAGCGTGATAAAACTAAAAAATAATTTAAAAAAACAATAAGAGAATTATGTTCAGTGTTGAATAGAAGAAAAGTGCTTCAATTAGTCCCAGTTTGGGGAATCAAATGGTGTACTTAAAAACCATAGTCAGGGCAGCTAGGTAGCCCTGGCTGTAGAGTCCTGATGGTCTGAGTTCAAATCCAGCCTCAGACTAGCTATGTTACCCTGGGCAACTCACTTAACCCCAATTGACTCCAAAAAATAAATTATAGTCTACCATCTAAGAAATTGAATACAACTCTTTTTTCTTCTTGGAACATAAGGTAAGCATGGTTTAGTGGACCATCTTCTGGGCTTGTAGACAGGAAGACCTAGGTCTATAATCCCACCTCCATCATTTATTAGCTGGTTTACCCTAAACAAAACATTAGACTACTCCTAGTACCCATAAGCATTTATAAAGTATCTATTATGTGTACAACGCATTTTACAAATATCTTTTGTAATCCTGAACCCTGTGAAGTAGACAACATTATTATACTCATTTGAGGAAACCGGAGCACACAAAGGGTCATACAGTTAGTGTCTGAGTTCAGATTTGAACTCAGTTCTTTCTGATTCCAGGACCAGTGCATATGGTCTGCTACAATAGCTAATTTGTACTTACCTAAGAAGTAAGACTGACTAGACTTACTTCAGCGAGGAGGAAGTTTCACTTTGAAAAAAACCCATTGAATCTTTTTCCTTTGTGTTTATTTCTTTCTTGCATTCAGGGTGCCCCACATTTTCTAGTGGATAAATCAACAATCATTTATTAATGCTCTACTCTTTCTCCATTTGCCCCAATGGAAAATTTCACTGGGTAAGTAAAATTTCTATTTGTAGCTACAGCACAACTCCAAGCACAGTCATTTGCCAAGAGAAGAATATGGACACTCAAGGCCTAAGATTCGGATAATTTCAGTACCTGCTCTTTGTTCCAGGATGCATGTCCTTGGTGAAAATATTAAGTGGTACTGACTCAACATTGGGATGGACTATTTTATATAGTACGATGGATGGATGGATGGATGGATGGATTGTGTGTGTGTGTGTGTGTGTGTGTGTGTGTGGGTGTGTGGGTGTGTGGGTTTGTGTGTGTGTGTGTGTGTGTGAGAGAGAGAGAGAGAGAGAGAGAGAGAGAGAGAGAGAGAGAGAGAATGGATAGGCAGATGATAGAGATAAATAAATGGGCAATGAAAAGAGAAGTCAGTTATAAGGGCATTCACAGTTCTTCCTGATAAAAATCAGGAAGGAAAGGGCCTTCTGAATTAGTAGATTTTGTTGAAGTTGGCCCAGACCTATGACCCACTGGTACAGGAAACTTGTAATATGGAAATACCTTTTACTGATATAGATCAATCTTTCTGTCCTTTTTTAAAAAATGATTTAAGGCAATCGGGTTAAGTGACTTGCCCAAGGTCACACAGCTAGGCAATGTGCCTAAAACTAGATTTGAACTCAGGTCCTCCTGACTCTAGGGCTGGTACTCTGTCCACTGCACCATCTAGCTGCTCTTCCTGTCCTTTAAAGCCTTACACAGTGTTCAAGGGTTGAAGAAAGGAGGGAATTAAGTTGAAGCAATTACGCCACTAGTAGTGGCAAGCCACTCAGTAACACTGACTTCCTTGAATTAATGAAATAATAAATAATTCTTCCATGAATCAATAATTCAAGCAGTAAAATTGCCTACTGAATTATGATTATCACTAGCTGATAGCTATAAAGTAAAACATCCAGGTTAAAGTATTTTCATCATTTCCTTTCTATCAAAATCTATCCCCCACAGGATTGTAGTTTTAAATCCTGAGTAACCAATAATAAACAGTAAGAAAGAGGGAAATGATTAAATTTTTTTCAGGCAAGAATAGAAGTCAAATTATATTTACTGTCAAGGTACAAAGGAAAGAAATTTCTGACACATAACAAGATTGTAGCTTTATCAATGCAGCTGGACTCCTGGAAACATTCATATTACCAAATAAGAATGCAAATCTCTCCTTTTGAAGTCTTAGCGAGATCATGCTAGGGGAAGGGAAGGAAACCAGTGGGATTTTCCATGAGATGAATACTTCATTTGGCCAGCTCCTTAAAACTATGGTGCTGGGAAGAGATGTGTTGATCAGCTCTGTTTCTTTGGCTCTATGAGAAATTCAGTTATTTCAATCAGGTTATTAGCTACTTCTGAAATAAAGTTGTCCTTAAGTAAAGTTCAGCAGAGGAAATGGGGCTATGGGAACTATATACTAGAATTCCATTCCTGATATCATGGTTTACTTAAGAGAGTTTAGTCATTCTAATGCAAACTACACAATGAAGTTAACCTAGATGATGAATGGCACTTTCTCTTATGGGGAATGTAATAAACTGCAAGAAGCAAATACAAACTCTAAAATATGAAAGCCATTTCAATAATTTTCCCCTTTGCTCTTCACTGAAAAAGTACACAGCATAAGTTCTGTGTCATCTTTAAAATAGTAGACATCTGGATGCAATATGAAATGAACTGAAGGGAGAAAAAGATCTCACTAGCTCTTAGATTTTAGGATAGAGGCTCCTCTCTTGGTCTCAAAAGGCAGCTGTGCAAGGTGCTCCTAAGTGACCTATTAGGGATTTTCAGGAATTGTCCTATTTGAAGACAGGCTAATTTAATGCATTTTTTTTATCCCTTGGCAATCTGTGCAAAGATGATCATCTTCCTTTTCAAAGAATTCTCTTACTTTTCACTGATGCCAAGGATGTTTACTGTAAGGAAGGTTCCTTCTTGATTTGTTTCTGAAGTTCTGCTCCCTCTGCCTGTCCCCATCTCCCAAGTGTTCATAGGATTAGACAATACAGGATAGGGAGAGGTTACTGATATTGAGTCACTATCTAAAGGATTAACATTGCAGTGCCCTAAAATGATGGTGGTTAACACAAAAATGGCTGCCCACTTTTATCAGAAGCAAAAAATAAATAACTAAATTTCTCTTTTCAAATAATTCACATGTGCTATAGATAGATGTAAGAATCAAGTATAATGTTAAAAAGGAAAATCCTCTTCATACCATTTTATAGTATCACTAAACCCCAACAATGTTACAGCAGATAGAATGATTCTGGAGTTAGAGGACCTGAATTCAAATCTCAGAAATAACTTATAACCAATGGAATCGCTTCTAACTCCAAATATATAATTCCCTATGATTGCCTATGACCTAGAACTTTATCTTCCTCTTCCATTTCAAGTTATATTTGACTTTGTTCTAATCAGGTGAAAAGAGGAATATCTATAGTGATGCTTAGACCTATTGAGTTTCTCAAATGAGTATGGACTAAATAGGTCCATAACTTCTGTAGTGGGTGATCAGATGCAATTAACTAGTGTTTTATACATTTTTCCACTGGATTAACCATTTCATTATTGGGGAGATCCCATTTGGAAAACTTCTTCCACATATGTGCATCAGCAACTTCTCTATCATTTATAATCTGAAAAAGTGACCTTAGGTCACAGGGAGCTTGAGTGATACAGAAATGGCTTGTTTTTGCCTTCTCCAGTCCATTTTACAGATGAAGAAACTGAAGCAGAGGTTATATTATAACCTTAAGATACTAAATGCAAGAGTTTTCAAAGCAGTGGCTTTCTGTGTCATTTTGGAGTCATCATCATCTTCCCCTCAGGCTCATGGCTTCCCAGTGAACCCCAACCCCAACTATGGACATCATTGATAAGGTATGAAGAGGACCTGGAACAGAATGGTTGTTTGTAGGTATTATGAAGGAGTAGAATGAAAAGATGCTGAAGAAAGTGAGTGAAAATATAGAGATAGGAATGACTCCTAGGTGACAAATCTGAGAGACTAGAAGAATGATTGTGTAAGAGTGTAAGGAGGAATGCCAAGTATAAGGCGTATGGTAATGAGCTCTGTTTTAGACACACTGAATATGAAATGCCTAAAGTAAATTGTTCAGCAGGTAGTTGAAGATACAGTTTACTACCTATGTGACCTTCAGTCACTGAACCTCCATGACATCAGTCTCTTCATCAATAAACTAAGAGCATTGGACTCAATGATCTCTATAGTCCCTTCAAATCTAGATCTGTGGTTATTTATGTCATCCTATGACAGAAATGAGGGCCAAATTTGTAGACTTTGGCTCACTGGCACAGACTTGGGAGCTGATGAGATCACCAAAAGATAGCACAGGTCAAAAGTTCTTATTTCTTTCAAAGGATTCTTGTATGGTATAGCATTCTTTTCCCTCTTTTGCAACACTCTTATCTGGAGATTTCTCTTTAAGTTATGATTCCCAAAACTGAACACAATACTACAAAACTGGCTTACCTAGGGCAGGAAATAACAAGACTATTGCCTCAAGAGAGTTATATAATAAGTTCTCTTGCAAGGTCAGAAAAAAGTGAAACAAGGATTCTCTCAAGATCTCTCTGGAGAACTTTGGAATCATTTACAAGACATGTAAAACACTGGCAAAGGACCACTCAGTCTGGCATGCCTACATCAAAAAAGATGTTGTGCTCTCTGAGTGAAACAGAATTGCAGTAGCTCAAAAGAAATGTGAGATGCACTCATTTAGAGACATCTCCACTCCAAATGTTCTTATGGACTATTTGTGCCTAACTCTTGGTAGAGACTTCCTACCTCCTATTGGTCTGATCAATCACAGTCAGACACAGTATATTTTGAAACCAACATGGTTATATCATTTTGGTCCTTTTCAGTGGAACAACCAACCAACAATCACAAGAAATAAATAACTTATGGGACAAAGATTCTAATTAGGTATCATCAGCATGGATATCAGTTTGAATGAAAACAGACAATCTGAATTTCAGTTTGACTGCCACTGACTAGTTATGTGACTTCAGACAAGTCTCTGGGATCTCAGTCTCTTCATCTGTAAATCCAGGGTTTGGACTAAGTGCTTTCTGAGTTCTCTTCTGGATAGACTATTACTTGATTTTAAATTCAGAAATATTTATAAATCCTAATAGCTCCTTCAGAGACAGCCAGGAGTACAGATAGGCCGCACTGCTTCTGGGCTGATTGAATAGGAATGAGGCCAGGTCTCTACAATGGAATCAAAGCAGAGAGTGTAGTCCATTGTATGAATAATTCAGAGGGAAAGAAATCCCTGTGGGTATCATGGTATTGGAATTCACTTGACTCATATTTCTGGTCTGAAATCACTAGACTGCAATGTGAACTGTATCTATAGTACTTTCCCCCCAATATCTCATTTTCCTGAGAAATTTAGGGTTTTCAGAATATCAGTTGATTACCATTTTTGTTCCGATCAGAAATCCCTGAGCTATGGAGGTGAATAGAAACTAACTGTGTGTACCAATCAATAAATCAATCATCAAGCACTAATTAAAAGCAGCAGTCCAATATTAGGCCCATTCTAGGTCATGGTGATAGAAAGGTCAAAATGGAAGAGTCCTTGCCTTCAATGAGTTTATATTCTACTGAAGAAGGCATATATACATAAATCCATATGAGAAAATGAATGGGAAATAAATTTATAGGGAAGAGAACACTCACTAATAGGAAGTGATTGATCAGAACAATTAAATTGTAGTGGCATTTAAATTGTGTTTTGAGGGAAACAAGAATCTAAGAGTCAGAGTTCAGGTAGGAAGGTATGACAGGCATAAGAAAAGCTAGTACAAAGATATGGAGATGATAATTATTCAGTTTTGTGGGAGAAAAATCAAAGCAGCTACCAATAGAAATAATCCAATAACAATCACTATTGCCTTATGGAATTGGGTGGAAGTGGCATATAAAAAACTGAAATAAAATGTTTATTCTATTCCATCTTTCTTTTTCATTATTCCTTTAAATTTATCTCTCACATAGTCAAAAAAAGAAGTGTGGTATAGGAAAATTATTCTCATGGACTTCCATGAAAATCCAATGGGTTGATTTCCTCAACTCATGAGCACACCTATGACTTTCTTCTCAGTCATCTTGGCAGGTATACATATATTCAAATCAGTTATTCCTTTAGTTCCAGGAAAGCTAATACAGACTATTAAATGCCCTAGATGGGGAAACCAAGTAGGCAAAGAGAATATAACTTAAGAATGCAGTAGTATGTCCCTGTTCAGGAATTTAGGGATTTCCTGGGCTTCTATCCACTGTATTGCCTAGCTGCCTGGAACATATTTGATATCTATAAATATTTCTTTCTGGATTGACTGATAACTGACAACTATAATCTCTCTCTTTCTCTCTCTCTATATATATGCATTTATATATAAAACTATAATCAATTATAGCCTTATAGTCTACAAATTATAACATGATATTGTGAGATAAAGAAGATAAATGGTGAACTTTTCCCTCAGTAATACACATATGTGTGTATGTGTGTGTGTGTTTGTAATATATAGAGATGTATATGCATAAATACATGCATACATAGATATACATAGGACCATAGATCAAGATCTGAAATGGATCTCAAAAGTATTCTAATTATACCTTTGTGTTTTATAGAGGAGGAAATCAAGCCCAATGAAGCTGAGTGATGTGCTTTAGGTCATAAAAGTAGTAAATGTGGGCAAATGGAACTGGAAGCTTGTTGCTTTTGTTCTTACTACTATGTCATGGTTCTTATATACTTATATACTGCACTCTGCAAAATGGAACTGGGAATTAGGAGCATTTAATGTGGTACAGGATATAAGTAAGTACTATCAGAAGTCATCAAAGACAGAAATCAATGAATAGAGCAACACTGGTAAGGGAAAGGATCCAAAGAGGGGTGGAACCTGTACTGTGCCTTAAAGTGGGGGAGGGATGTGGGGAGTGCAGTTGGATCCAATTGAATCCCATTGAAATAATAGCCATGAAAGAGAAAGGATAATACTGAGGGGAAAACATTACAATGATTTTTATATTGGTTAAATCGCTAACATTTAAAGAGTGAATTTCCTTGAGAGAATTTCCTTTCTAATTGGTTAGCTTGGAGATTTTAAAAAATTCTTACTCAGATGAAATTTTTCATTTGTAGACTTTTCAATGAAAACTCTCCTTGCTGCATCAAAGGAAATGTGGATGGATAGAAAAGGCTGGAAGACTTGGGATGACATCCTCCTGGGCCACATGACAGTCTCTCAGAGGTTAGTTTCCTCAATTATAAAACTAAGATAATCATTCTTACAGCCCCGTAGTGGGTAGGTAGACCTGAAAATATGTATCTCAGTCACTGAATTTTTACGGACATCAGGGGTTAAAAAAATAGATCAGATAGATTTTCAAGAAGTGGAAATTTCATACTTTCGAAAAGTACTCCAAGTAAAAAAGAGAATGAGGGAAGATAAATACAGCTAATTGAACCAAATTGCTTCCAAATGAACTACTTTTCAGAGTTGTTCAAAAGAGGACAGCAATCTTTAAACAAATCACCATATATATATTTTTGGCGGGGCAGGACCATGAATAATTTGTTTCTTTAATTAACTTAGATTTATTAAATAATTTGCCTTCTGTTATATTAGACAATATTTCCATCTGAGGAACTACCAATTTATGAGTTTTCCATTATCATTAGAAAGGAAATAGGACATAAATTCTGAAAGTGTATGAAAGTCTACTGTATAGGAGTGGAAAGAGAGGGGGACCTCAGAGTGGAAACCCTGAGTTTGGGAGGAAGCTTTAGGTATTAAATATTTCTACTCAGTATAAGAGCATTAAATTTTGAAAAGTTTGCATCTGCTAAAGCTTAAGACTTTTAGAACATAGTGGGTAGAAGTGGGTAGAAGCTGGTGTCAGAGGCAGGGAGACCAAGGTTCAAGTCCCACCTCTATTTCACACTAGCTGTGAAAGTCACCTAACTTCTTGGGGTCATAGCCAGTCATCTTGACTTACCACTGAAGTTTGGCCATCGGACTCCAATGATTCTGGAGAGAGAGTGAGGTGTATGATTTTGCACAGCTCTGCATCACTTAAATCCAGTTTACTTGCAAGTCAAGACATCACCCTAATGAAGTCATCGGTCCTCTTTGAGAATGAAGGGCGAACAACAGTAATCCTTGCCTTCTCAATCTTCTTGAGAACCCTGATGAAGAACAAACCTTCATTAGTAGAGAGAGATTTCTCATTCAGAAGTTTCCTAGAACAAGTCCTCATGCATAGTTAATGTATAAGAGTCAAGCATTTACACAGTCGAAAAAAGTAAATTAAGCTTCAACTAGGAGTCATTGAATCGGTGTGTATCAGTAGGTGGTTTGGTGGGCATTGGAGAGTTAGCCTCAGTGTATGGAAGTTTCACATATAGTGTCAATCAATAAACATTTATTCATTACTATGTTCCAGACTGAGAGTTAACATTGGGAAGAGAGGTCTCAGAGTTAGGAAGAAATGGGTTCAAGCCCCTTCTCTGTCATATGCTGGCTGTGTTACACAAAATTAATTAATCTTTCAGTGCCCTTCTAGAAATTACAGAAGTATTGCCTATATAGACCAAATGATAGAAAGTTGAGTCTAGCACTCAAATGCCCTGACCTCAGTTAGGAGAAGGAAATAAAGTAGGAGATAGATGGGGCAAGTAATTGTCTTAGTGGATAGATGGTCCAGACAAGAGTTAAGGAGACCTGAGTTCAAACCCAGATTCAGACTCTAGAAGTGTGACCCTGAACAAAAGGCTTAATTCTCTTTGTCTCAGTTTCCTCATTTGTTAAAGAAACCAGAGAAGGAAATGGGAAAGCACATTGGTATCTTTCTCAATCAAATCCCAAACCGGGTTATGAAGAGTAAGGCAAGACTGAACGAACAGCAGAAGGTCCCCCCTGCTCTAAGTATTTCTGCCCATGTAAAAAGGAAACACAGTTGAGTAGGCATGTTGTGGGGACACTCTGGTGTGTATATAGCTGGGTCTTTTAAGCTATCTCTGCTTACTTTTATTTAGACTACAAGATTAATGCTTTCCTAATAAAGTTTGGCATTCCAAACTTTAATTTGAAAGCATTCCTTTAATCCAAAGGTTAAAGATGAGAGGTAGTCATACCCCTAGAGAAAGTTTATCCCAGTTCAAAAGGAGCCACCAATTCTTTTTTATTTTTTTCAGTTTTTGCAAGGCAATGGGGTTAAGTGGCTTGTCCAAGGCCACACAGTCAGGTAATTATTAAGTGTCTGAGGTTGGATTTGAACTCAGGTACTCCTGACTCCGGGGCCGGTGCTCTATCCACTGCACCACCTAGCCACCCTGAGCCACCAATTCTTAAGAAAAGGAATAGTCCTAACCAGACTTCAACCCTCTACCTACCCACCTACCCTTCCAAAAGCCCATTCATTTCCCCCTCTTAGCACCAACATCCAACTCATATACTGGTCTTACTTCAAGAAGCACCAACAAAAGGTTAGAGATCCCTAGCTCTGAATTCATTTTCTAGGCAGAGACATGGAAAGAGCATTGGATTTAGAACACAAGGACTTGAAATAGCACTCAGAATTTGTCCCATAATACTTTTTTTGACTTTGGCAAATTATTTAACTTTTCTATGCCTTAAAAGGTTGGGGGAAGAGAGGAGTAGATTAAATGTATCATATGTGTCTTTCCACTGCCAAATCTATATTCTTATAAAGTTTTAAGGTAACTTTACTCAGTTCTCTTCTAAATTTAAACATAAAAGCCTATGATTAGTCTTTTGAGACCTCAGTTTCCTCATTTGTTAAAAGGGGGTGCTAGATTAAATGACCCAAAAGGTCCTTTTTAGCTCAAAATTTATATTCTTACAAACCTTTGGCTAAATCTCCTTCTAGTCAGAAAAATGATGGGCATTTCTTTTTCACAACTTTTCATTTTGACTTTGAGTCATTTAGGTGAAGGAATATTAAAAGAAACCTTTTAAGTCAGGATGTGTTGTTCTGTAGTCAGCTTTAATAAACCCCAGTGGAGTGCTCCTAAAAGCTATGGCCAGGTAATCAAACAAAAACTAAATGCTTCTAAAATTCCTGATATTACAGAGACATACTTGTGGAGGGGGTTGGGGGAGTAGAAAAACTTAAGAGGGTTACTAAGAGTTTGGATTTAACATGTATGGCTTATATAAGTAAAAATGAATTTATATTAGTTAAAAAATAGCACCTCATATTTGAGACTACTTTCTCCTCACAGGGTTACTAATTCCAGAGAAATGGAAAGTTTTGTCAATTACTGAGAAAATAGGAGCACATATAAATCATTTTCCAACTTTTTATAATCATCCATTTTCCAAGAAAATGTAGTTAGATTCCAGAGAATGCTATTTTTTTAAAAGCACCTCCAAACCCAAAGATTATGTTTATTATTTTAAAAGATGATGTCTGCTCCACAGAGGCAAAAATTAGAGGAAAAAGGTAGAACTACAAAGATGCAGAGAAAATAAAACCATTCACTATCTAATGGTGGGAGAAAGAAGTTAGTGATAGAGAAGGGGAGAGAGCAAACTGCCTCATTTTTTGACTTGGTGAATTGATTCAGAGATGCTTAATTGCAAGGAGTCAATGACATAGCTATTACTTGCATGATGTCCATATTCTTGGGAGATGCTTTTGAAATCAAGGTTCAACAGCTCAGTCAACAGGAATTTTATAAGTCCTCACAATGGACAAAAAAACAGCATCTCGGTGCTTAAAAAGAAAAAGGCATAAGTCTAACACGGGGAAACTGTATATAGATGGATAAGCATATATAAAATTAGATCCAACATAGATGCAAGGTAGGGATGGTGTCAGACATAAGGAACTCTTTTTTTTAGGTTTTTTGTAAGGCAAATGGGGTTAAGTGCCATGCCCAAGGCCACACAGCTAGGTCATTATTAAGTGTCTGAGACTGGATTTGAACCCAGGTACTCCTGACTCCAGGGCCGGTGCTCTATCCACTGTGCCACCTAGCCACCCCTTATAAAGAACTCTGAAAAGGTGAGTTTGACAGGATCTCAGTGTTCAGGTAGAACGATGATGAACTACAAGGTTGATACTCTTTCCAGAAATCATTCTGGTATCAGACAGAGAAGTGATGATTTCCCTATCCTAGCTGATATTCCATGTCACTCAAATTTTCCCTTGTCTTCCTTCCCCAAATGGACTTTTTCCTCCAGAGAGAAGCTATAAAGGCTAAATTGCTGATGTTTATAATTTTGTTCCTTCAATCACTAATTGCTACCTTTAAGAATTCTCAGAGATCTAAATTTAAATCTAACCTCAGACACTTGTGAGTTGTGTGACTCTAAATAAGAAGATTAACCTCTGTTTTCCTTAGTTTCTTCATCTGTAAAATTAGAATAATGATAATGCTTACCCCCTGGGATTATAAGGAGAAGCAAATAAGATAATAATCTTAAAACGCTTACCATAGGGCCTAGAAAATAGGTGCTTGATATTAACTCTTACCATGCCTGAAAGTCATGGTACTAGATACTGGAGATACAAAGAGACACAAAACAAACTCCATCTTCAAAAAAAAAAGCTTCTATTCTGTTCAACTCTTTTTTCCTGTTTTGAGCTATTTTATGCATATTTATTTTCAAATTGCTTCCCCCATTCCGTTGTGAGCTCCTTGAGGGCAGGGATTGTCTTTTGTCTTTCTTTATATTCCCAATATTTAGCACATCATGGAAGGAGCTTAATATGTTTATTGGCTTTCTGAAAACAATATGTACAGAGATGATTAATACAAATTACCTGCAAAGTAATTTTAGTGAGGGATAGGAAACCAGAAACTGAGGGATTCAGAAAAACCTCTGGTTGAAAGTTGCACGTGAACAGAGCTGTAAATCAAAGTCTGGGATTCTAATAGATAATGTTCTTCAGGTATGAAGAAACAAAACAGAGAATATTATTTCTAGGGACAGGAAATAGGATAGCTTGGCTTCAGTAGGTGGGATAGGAAGGGGAGGAATGGGCAGTAACCATGGAAAGAGATGCCTCACAAAACTATGGAAAGTTTTAAATAACATGTTCTTCCTTCTTGAACAAGAAAATGTTAGAATCATCAGGTCTATCCTTTAGTAATATCTAATGATATTACTAAATGATAATATAATATAATATCTAATAATATCTAATGATAATTTTGTGCAGAATTAGAGAAAAGGGATGTAGGAAAACAAGGAAGACTGGAAACCTTTTTAAGAGTCCAGATAAGAGGTATTGAAGGGTTAAGAGCCTGACTTAGTGTAACAGGTATAAGCGGGGAGGAGGCAAATGGAGTGCTGTGAAGTTGGAAAGTCTAAGACTTGGTGACTATATGGGAGTGAGAGAGATGACTCTGAGGTTACTAATCTAGAGGACCAGAAGGAAAAAGGACCCACCCTAGGTTATTGTTGCTCATCATTTGTTCCAGAGGAGACTCAATGACATCAGAAGGGTGGTGTCTTGACTTGCACTTGAATTGCATTTAAGTCAGACAGCTGTGCAAAGTCCCCAGTCTCACTCTCTCCTCCAGTGTCATTAGAGCCAGTAGAAAGACCCAGGGCTCTCGCTAATAACTGTTAATAGCCCCCAGCCCAAGCCTCATTTCCTCAATGTTTGGGGTTTTTATGCCTCAGAGTGAGTGTATATATGAATTATTTCTGTTCTGGCCTGAAATTCTGAGGGTCTTCCCCTTCAAACTGATTCTTTCATGAAGGCAAACAAGACCATCTTTTACCTCTTCCCACCCTAGATAAAAATGAGGCAATTAGGACCACAGAAGGACTTAGGAAGTAAGATCATTATCTTTGAACTTGCCGAGTTTCTCATTTTCTTTCTTTAGTCAGCCCAAATTCCTGACCCTCTCAGTCTTTCCATTAGGAGATATCATTTGTGAAGTCTCTTGTCTCACATTCCCAACTCTTCCTCTCAAGTAAGCCTTCTTTTCCTACCTGCTGCCTTGGTATGAAGTTCTAGAAAAACCTGCCCTGCCTTCTCAAAGAGTTTTCCTCACAGCTGGAATACCCCAAGCCCCTTTCTGGAACAGTTTTCCCTACCCTCTTTCAATGCTATCTGACATCTTCCTCCTTCCACAAGGTTTATGCCCAGTCTATGTTTCACCGTCCATCTCTTAGCACAAACTATCCTTGCATTTCAACATCCTGCATTCTTTATATCTTTAATAAGAGTCCTCAGCACAACTGTTTATGTACCAACTTCCTTTGTTTTGGTTTTTTTTTAAAGGCAAAGGAATTATGGTAACATGGGAACTAGAGATTTTAAGGATTGATTTAGTCAATCAGTCAAAAATATTCATTAACCAACCAGGCAATGTGCCAAGCACTAAAGATGCAAGTATATAAAAAAAAATAAAACAATTCCTACTAACAATGAACTTACATTCTAATGGGAAAGGCAAAAAAATACATAGAAATGTTTATGTGTATTTATTTATTGATAGACAGATACACACAGACAAATGTATACACATGATGATGGTGATGCTGATGCTGATGTTTGTCCTTCATTCTTGAAGAAGACCATGACATCAGGGAGGTAATGCTGTGACAAAGCACATGAATTAGATTTGAGTGAGTGGGAGCTGTGTTGTCATCAGCCATCTGGATTCAATGGCCAGAGACAAATCAGGACGACTAGAGACGTCCCTGGAGGCCATCTGGGTTAAGTGACTTGCCCAAGGTCACACAGCTAATAAGTGGCAAGTGTCTGAGGCAGGATTCAAACTACCATCCTCTTGAATCCAAGGCCAGTGCTCTATCTACTTCACCATCTAGCTAACCCATGTAACCCCCTACACACACACACACACACACACACACATATATATATATAATTTTTAAATTCAGAAATATAATTCTCCTTCATTTTACAACTGAGAACATTGAAGTTCAAATAAGCATGTGACTTTATCAAGATCATATAGGTTATCAATCCCAGGGACAAATATAAACCCAGATACTTTGATTCAGGAGCAGTCATTCATTTATTCCCCTGCACCATTCTGCCCCTTCTTCTTTCCCCTATATCATATGCTGCTTTTGATTTTAAAGCCTTAAAAACTAAGGGTCACCCTTTTGAATTAGCACCATCTAGAGTTAGATGCTTGGTAACTATGTGGATTTGAGGAGTTTCGTGGGGAGGGCGGACTGAAAGGCATAATCTTTTGCCAGTCTTATTTTTATTGTTTTTTATCATAAGTCACTTTTTATTAAATATAAAAAACAATCCTTGTTTTATAAACTCAAAAAACAAACTAATATATGAAAAATATACAGTATATTGATATAATTTGACATCTATCAAAAAAAAACTCAGAACCTGCACAACTTGAATTATATTCAGTCTGCATAAACTATGAGACCTGCTCCAAAGTCAATATTTTTAAGTTTTCACAAGTCAAGCAAAATAATTCTCTGAACACACATGAAATAGTTTCAAAATAAAGGCAATTTCTTTTTAAAGTAGAATATGGAAAGAACCTAAGGGCCAAGCCATTGCTTTTGTACTCACTGCAGTAACAAACAAATTTATGTTAGTAACTTACAGTTTTGTATTCATTTATATTCTTATATAACCTTTAAAAGCTATATAAAGGTTTGAAAAAGCTAAATCTATAAGCTGTGCTTCAATTATTAAGTAACTCCTTTGAAATTTATAACCTGACCTAAAAATGGTTGGTTATACACACACACACACACACACACACACACACACACACACACACACACATACACACACAGACACACACACACACACACATACACACACACACACACACACATATATATATATATATCAGTTTTTCAACCTACTACTTTTGAGATATTAAAATGCAAAAAATTGAATCATAAAGTATCTTGTAATACATACCAAAGTCATCATCCAATTTAATATGATTAATTAAATGAATAGCTCATATAACCCAGCATTCTCAAGATGTTGCTGCCTATTAAGAGTTCAATCTTAAAGTCTTTCTTTTGAAAAAATTAGGCAGGGGATAGAACTGATCAACTGAGATATGTAATAATTTAAAACTAACTCAATAAACCACTCAACTCTACTAAATTAAGCTAAATCATATCCAGAAATTTTTATGATAGTGCTGGTTTCAAATACTTAATTTATCTAAATCCTGTCCCAGGCAGTTTCAGTGAACAGATCTCAATATTTGGCCATGTGAAATCTACTCATAAGTCTAAATTCCAAATTGGGTAGTACTGTGATGATTAGTCATTCACTGGAGAAGAAGAAAAATAATCAAAATGTATTAATGAACCTCTTTTTTGTATTCTTTCAAAATCAAATATTTTCCAATTTTTCTATAGTTAGAGGTAGATTCTAGCTTGATAGAAACTTTTCTACAAATTATACCAGGAATATATATATATATATATATATATATATATATATATATATATATATTATACATATATATTATACATATATATATATACAAATTATACCAGGAAAATATATATATATATATATATTCCAATCATATACCTTCAAGGTTTCTGCTTATTCCATATATGATAGAGATCAAACAACTGTCACATAACCTTTAATATGAAACAATTTTAGAGTGAAACTATAATTTCCCCCCACATAACATTTTTCTCTATTTATTTTTAAAAAATTCTGAAAAAGACTAGGTTTTCCAATGATGTATGTCTTTCTTAAAAAAGTTTAAACTTTCTTTACCAATCTTCTCTGATTCATTAACATCATTATAAAATGGGTAGGTAATACATTGTTTTCATGGAATGATAAGGTTACCACAAATGAGACTCAGGAAATCATATGATAGAACTAAAGACTATATTGGCAATCAAGAAATGGGGTTTCAGTATCCATATCTGCTTGATTATCATTTCAGTGCTTTAAAAGTATTACTAGATATCATAAATGGTCAAATAAAAAAGGTCAACAGTCATAGAATACCATGGTAGCCTTAGTTTACCCATTAAGTAGTCCCATTAAAACCACTTAAGATGTTGATGTCATTAAGGCTAGAAGGACTGAAAATGGTGAGAAAAGAAAAGCTATGTGGTTTGTGTTTTATAGAGATAATTTTCTCTTTTGCTCCTTTTTCTGTTTTAAAGATGCCACTAATACTATGTCATTATTTCCCCGTGTCAAATATTCTCATGAAAAATTTCCTACACACCCATGTAAGCTTTATACAAAGCAACTCCTGTCAATGGCAAGAATTGTTAGGTAGTTGGCATGGCAACGTCATCAGAGTTCGTTCTTAACAAAAGCAATGGAAGAGGCTCTCTCAATTTAATCAGAAAGCACAGAGGCAAAAGTCATCATTATATGACTCAAAAAAGAGCAAGACATTCCAATAAACAAGAAACAAATCTAAAATTTTGTACTTGTTCAGTCACAAGACCTTGACTATTCTTTCAACCCTAAAGGGGCTGCAAAAAATGTGCCAAATGAATGAAATGAAATTATTCATCATTAAATAGATAAAGGCAAAAATCCAGTTGATTTTTAAAATTATAAGAAAAGTTAAGTTAAAAAAGTTAAATATATGACAATCAAATTTACATTTTGACAACCAATGTAAAACTAAATGTAGATAATGAGATGAAACATGGCAGAGCAAGTTAGAATTCTAAGGTACTGCATCAAACTAACCCTTTGAACCAAGCTCTCTTATATCCAAAGAATGTGGAATAGGGGAAGGAAAAATATTGTACATATATACATAAAATTAAGCATCTGTACATTGGCAAGTGATTGCTGCTTAGTTTTCTTATGTCCTTTTAGCTGATTTAGCAGATAACTATTTCTCTTTTCAAATTCTGTTTCTCATTATTATCCCCATTTTAACTCTTCTCTGTTTCTTTTGTTGGAGGTTAAATCCTTTTTTTTTAACTTTGATGTGTTTTCTTGAAGAATCAGAATCTCTTTTCTTATATTCAGTAACTTGTGATAGTTTTTAGCTTGTAAACAACACATTAATATCCGAAATAGAATGACGTTCTTTGAATTTTGAAATCTTTTGCTTTAATGTATTTAGTCATACCATTTGGTTGTGAGTTCTTGAAGGGCTTGCTTTGATCTCTCCAAGTCTGAAAAATAATAAGAAAGTAATTCTTGTGGTAATTGTCCCAGAATTTTATTTTCAACAGCCAAGTCTTCCATTAGTCCCTCATCCAGAGAAGCATCACCTGAACCTGTGTGACATCAAGCAAGTCATTTCTGGTTTCAGTTTCCTTATCTGTAAAATGAAGGAAAACAAGATTTCATTCCTGTTTGGAAAATGGATGACGCTTCCTATATTTCATGTAGGTCTTAGAAGCATTCTTATCTTTAAATTGGAATATACAGCATTGAGGATCAAGGAACTTAAATATCTGCCAAGTGAATCACTAAATATTAAGTTCTTTTCTGTGCTAGACACAATATTACAAACACAAATGTGAAATAATCCCTCCTTCAAAGAGTTTACATTCCAATGGGTCTTGAGTGACTCTTGATAGGTTGCATCTTTTTCTGCCTCCCCCTTTCCTCATCTCCAGTACAATCCTTCCACCCCCCTTAATATTTTATATCATCACGTCCAAGTCAACGTTTGCCCATATATTCCTTCTAAATACCCTAATAAAAATATAATTATCTTCCTGTGGAAGGATTTAACAGTTTAACCACATTGAAAAGCATGTTTTGTTTTCCTGTTTTTGTTACCTTTTTATGCTTCTCTCGAGTCTTATATTTGAAGATCAAATTTTCTGTTCAATTCTGGTCTTTTCATCAGGAAAGTTTGAAACTCCCTGAGTTCATTGAATATCCATCTCTTCTCCTGAACAGGTATGCTCAGTTTTGCTAGGTGGTTGATTCTTGATTGTAATCTAAACTCCTTTGCCTCCCAGAATATCATATTACAAGCCTTTGATCCTTTCTTGTAGAAGGTACTAAGTCCTGTGTTATTCTGACTGTGATTCCTTGGTCTTTGAATTGTTTCATTCTGGCTTCTTGCAGTATATTCTTCTCAGTCAGATAATTATGGAATTTGGTTACAATATCCTTGGGGTTTTAATTTTGAGTCTTTTTCAGGTGGCGATGAGTGGATTTTTTCCATCACTCTTTTACCCTCTGGTTCTGGGATATCAGAATAGTTTGCCATGATTATTTCTTGAAAAATTCTTTTGTTGATCATGGCTTTCAGTTAGTCTAAAAATTCTTCAAATACCTCTCCTGGATCTATTTAGCAGGTCAATTGTTTGTCCGATGCAATATTTTTATTTTGTTTTATTTTTTCATTCTTTTTTATTTTGTTTGATTCTTGGTGTCTCAGAGAGACATTAGCTTTCAATTGCCCAAAACTATTTTTTTAGGAATTATTTTCTTCAGTTAGCTTTTATACCTCCTTTTCCATTTAGCCAACTGTACTTTTTTTCCCCAACTCCACTTTATAAGAAATTTTCTTCCATGGATTTTTTTCATTTGGCCAGTTGTATTTTTTTCAGGAATTGTTTTCTTCAGTCAATTTTTGTCCTTCCTTCCTTTTCCAAGCTGTTTATTCTCTTGCAAAACTCACTTATCTTTTCATTTTCTTCCTCTCTCTCTCTCTCTCTCTCTCTCTCTCTCTCTCTCTCTCTCTCTCTCTCTCTCTCTCTCTCCTATTTGATTTTTAAAATCCTTTTTGAGAGGGGCAATTAGGTGGTGCAGTGGCTAGAGCACTGGCCCTTGAGTCAGGGGTACCTGAGTTCAAATCCGGTCTCAGACACTTAATAATTACCTAGCTGTGTGGCCTTTGGCAAGCTACTTAACCCCATTGCCTTGCAAAAAAAAAAAAAACCTAAAAAAGGAAAAAAGATGCTTTTGGAGCTTTTCCAAGAAGGCTTTTTTTTGGACTTGAGATCAATTCATATCTCCCCTGAGGCTTAGCCTGTAGGCATTTTGTCACTGTTGTCCTCTTTTGAGTTTATTTTGATCTTCCCATCACTAAAGTGGCCCTACAATCAGAATTTTTTTATATTTTTTGCTCATTTTTAGCCTGTTTTATGACTTTTAAAGTTGAACTCTGCTCTGGGGCACAGGGGTCACTGTCCCAAGCTTCTTGTGCTTGGCCCTAGGGGCCTGGTTTTTAAGCTCTGGGGTCTCAAGTGCTGATGACTTGCCCACTCCACTGTAGAGACATAGGTTCCAGAGTTGGCAGTTTTCCTTCTGCCCTCCCTGGAGCAGGAGGTCTCATAGCTAACCCATGTATGCTACTGGCCTGCTAAACCAGGATTGAGGGGTCTCAGCTGCTGATCCATATGGGGGCTAAAAGCTTCCAGAATCTGTTTAAAAACTTAATTTAATGAGGTTTCTAAGGGAAACTGGGGAGAGCTCAGGCAATAGTCTGGCTTTTCTCTGCCATCTTGGCTCTGTCCCCTTTGAGTTAAATCTTGAAAGAACCATAGATTCCAAAAGGCAGAGGGGATGCAGAACAAAATTCTTGACTTAAAGGAATATCCAGAAAAAGAATATGAAATTTTCTGCATATAGCACATCAAGGAACCCAGAATGACTAGACAATTTGAGACTGGAAAAATAGGATTATATTTGTAAAGCATCTTATATGTCAAAAGGGGTTTACATTTGATCCTTCTCTGAAACATCATTCTTTATGCTTAGAGTACTAAATGGTTAAATGACTTGCCCAAAGTCTCAGAGTCAGTATTGGATGAGAAAAGGAACTTGGATCTTTTCCTTTCTGATGCTGGCTTCCTCTCTGCTCAGAATACACTCTAAATTTGACTTGCAATTTCCAGTTTGTTCCCAAAGAGAAGGTTATGATGAAGCTCTTTTGTAATATTCTTTTTTTTTCTTTCCCCACTACTAAATAAATAAATGGATAAATAAAGAAAGTCTCGAGAGAAACCAGGGAAGAGAACTAATCAGCCACACTTAATGGTTTAAAATCAGATGTAAGAAAAAGAAGAAAACATGTAAAGGGTCCCCCTAAGACATGAAATGCATTCCGGCATGATATTGGCGAGTGGAGAATGTCATCCATTAGGTTAAAAAATAAAACCATGGGAATTCCATTTGGAATTTCATGTTTTTATTAATTGTACCATGTACTTTTTTATTCCCAATTCTCTGCTTGATGAATGAGCTCTAGTGAGGGCCATATGTTAGCTCTGTACTGAGCTGAAGGTTCATTGTGCTGGGTCCTAATGAATGGCAGTGGAGGCTGCCTAGGGTACTGTGGCAGAAAAGGAGAAGGGTAGGGTCGAGGAATTACTTCTGTCCAAAATTCTTAAAATACTGCTCATTAAGATTGGTGTTGCCCACTTTGGAATCCAAATGTAGGAACCAGGCCAGTGCAGCTGGTGTAACTTGGCTGGAAGTCACAGATATCTCAGTGTTTAAATGACTGTCCCTTTTCATGTTGTTATTATTTTGGAAAATTTTTGGAGTGAAGACTTGGACTCTTGAAGACTAAGCAACTGGCAACAATCTATGTTAAAGCTCTCTCTCTCAGCACGTGTGTGTGTGTGTGTGTACATATGCACATGTGTCTGTCTATCGTTTTTTCTGTCTCTGTGTATATAAATATATATATATATATATATATATATATATATATATATATATTTGACTATCTCTGACACTGTCCCTATGTGTCTCTTTTTCTTTATTTCTCTCTCTCTCTCTGGCTTTCTGTCTCTCTCTGTCTGTCTGTCTGTCTGTCTCTTCATATATATATATATATATATATATATATATATATATATATATATATATATATATGTATATAAGACTCTCTCTGACAGTCTCTCTCTCTATCTCTGTCACTCCCTGTTTCTCTCTCTCTCTCTCTCTCTCTCTCTCTCTCTCTATATATATATATATATATATATATATATATATATAGTATATAAGACTCTCTCTGACAGTCTCTATCTCTATCTCTGTCACTCCCTGTTTCTCTCTCTCTCTCTGTATATATATATATATATATATGTATATATGTAGTCATATATGTATAGTCATATATATATACATATGACTCTCTCTTACACTGTCTCTGTATGTACGTCACTTTCTGTTTCTCTGTCAGTCTCTGTCTTTCTCTCAACCTCTCAAATGCTTTCTCCCTTTTTATCTGTATGTCTCCCTATCTCTGTCTGTCTGTCTGTCTGTCTCTCCCTTTCTCCCTCCCTCTCTCTGTTTTTTCCTTCACCAATCATGGAAGGACTATTTCAGCTCACTTTTCTCCCAATCCCCTACAGCTCTTTCACCCACACTTTAGCTGTGGGTGACTGACATTCCTACTCTCACAACCTGCTGGTTCCAACCTACTATAACATATGGACCAGATTGGGATCAATTATGAGAAACTTAAAAATGAAAAAAAACATTTTTCTGTGAATGAAAAAAAGCCTCTACTGTTGCTTTTTTTTTTTGGTTTGAGATTTACTTAAGAGGTCCAGACTCTTTCCACTCTGTATGCAGACATACATACAATATGGATTGGCTATATATGTGCTATTATACGCATTCATGTCCTATCTTCTCCTCCTGCTTCACTCATAAAGACACGTATACATACCTATCCATGTATGCATATACACACATGTGGAGATACATGTGTACATGCCTACATTCATGTGTGTATATTAGGGGATCAGCTGATAGAGTATGAGTGTGTGATGGGTGGAGTGACAGAGAATTGCACCTGGAATCAGGAGAATTGGCTAGTTGTGTGACCGTGGGCAATTAGCACCGTGTGCCTCACAATCCTCATCCCCATATAGCACCCAAGATTGTTAGGAGGATCAAATGAGCGAATGACTGTAAAGCATTTCACATAGCGCTTGTCACACTGAAGGTACTATATCAATGTGTCGCTATTATTATTGTTGAGTAGTCCCAGTTCTGTCTGATTCTCCGTGATCTCATTGGTAGATGAAGGAAGACTCCTATGACAGGAGAATGTTAAGCTTTCTTTTCTTGTTTTGTTTTTTTTAGAACAGGGATGGATCTATTCAAAATTATGACTAAGTAGAAATTGTCTACATCATATCCCTATGTCACTCTAGCATTAACCACCTCTGATATCTTCATTTTTCCTTTTTATTCCTGAATACCCATCCCTCGATAGCACTCCATCCTTTGGACAATTCCTGATTTTTTTTCTCCCCCATAAAAATTTTTCACATCTGATATTCTAATTCATCAGAACCTGATAAATTATTAATTAGCTAATCTAAAAAAACTAACAACCCAAGAAGTTATGAATCAATAAAGGTTTGCCCCTCATTGAGTAACTTGTTTTATTATTTCTCCAACAAACACCACTGATTTCATATTAAGGAATGTCAATCTGTCAGTCAAAACAGCAATTAGGTGGTATAGTGTATAGAATCTGGCCTTGGAGTGAGGAGGATGGGAGTTCAAATCCAGGCTCAGACACTTGCCACTTACTAGCTCTTGACCTTAGGCAAGCCACTTAATCCTCATTGCCTCACATCCAAGACCATCCCCATATCTGGCCACTGGACCCAGAAGGTTCCAGAGGAAAAAAATGAGGCTGGTGAATTAGCAAGCACCCGCCCCCCAAACCAATTCACAGGTTTGTCACAGTCACCTTCCTGTTGTTATGGTCTTCTTGCAAATGAAGGACTAACATTATCATCATCATCATCATCATCATCATCATCATCATCATCATCATCAAGTAATTGCCTACTATGTGCCAGTCAAAGAGCTCATAATCTGATGGAGAGAAGGGCCAGCAATCTGGAGACAGTAGGCATCACAGCAGGTCAAGGCAAGAATAGTTTTTCAAAGAAGAATTTCTTTCAACATGCTTAAAATCATTTTCAGGGGAGTGACTGTCTATTTTTCTTATGCATACTGCAACATCCCTACCTCATTGTTCATGTTAAGACTGGTGGTCAAAGCTGCCCCTCCTTTTTCTTTAGAAATGCTTGTTATTTTGAGTCTAATTGCTTAAGGGTTTAGAATACATTGAGAAGGACAAAAATCTTAGCTTCTTTCTTTCTAGCATAACAACCTTCTACCACTTTCATTCTCGAGAATGATATTACTCTAAAAAAAAGAATAATAAATCTTAGAGTGACATCTTTGACTCTGAATATCACAAATATATTCATATGGCTCATATATTGCCTTCTTTAACAATAATAATTAATGCTAATCATAATTAACATAATAAGCCAGCATGAATCTAATACTCTAGGGTTTAAACAGAACTTATATATCTTATCCCATTTGATCCTCACAACTACCCAAGCAACCAGCACTCCCCGGTACTCATTTCTAGTAAATAACTTACCTCAGCCACATAGTGACTGAGATAGGATTCGAACTCAGATCTTCCTGAATCCAAGCCCAGATTCTGATCGGCTGAACCACTAGATGTCTACAAGAAGACAATATGCTATTGGATTGAGTATCTAACTAGAGATTAAACAAAACTTGTCATTCATCAAGGGTCCATATACATACTTGAAACCATACTTGAAACCACCTAAGCCAGTCTCTCTCTCTGGCCCCCAAAATGAGACAGTCTTTGCAATATACCCACTGGTCAACAGGGGGTGCTCAGCCTTCAGGCTCCTAGCCTGTTGCCTTGTTCTGTCAAACAATTTTCCTCAGCACCAATAAATGCTTGCTTTGTTCCAACCGTATGATGTCTGGATCTGAACTTAATCTTGGGTAAGAAATGGAATATTATGCAAACTATAAAAAAGACAAAATCAGCAATATTTTCACAGTTGAAAGGTCCTCATTCCATCAGAAATCATTTATCAACAGTCATGACCACCCATATTCATAGCTTCAAAGGCTTAACAGACCAGGATAGTTTACTGAATTTAACACAGCACCCTCTCACTCAAATCCAATTCACTTGCTTGCCATGGCGTCATTTCCCTGATGTCATGGTCTTCTTTGAGAACAAAGGACAAATATCAGTTTATTAAAAATGGTGCAAAGTAAAAGGAATCAGTTTAAACATTCCTAAATAGAGACATCTCCCAAACCTTCCCTCACTTGCTCTCCCAGAATCACTTTAGGATAAAATTGAAAACTCTTTGAGGGCAGGGATTACCTTTTCCCCTCTTTTTGTAACCCTAGCACTTAGTACGATGATGATGGATGTGTCCTTTGAACTCAAAGAAGACCATGACATCAGGGAGGTGATGCCATGACAGGTACATGAACTGGGTTGAGTTGGTGGAGGGGGGGGGCTGTGCTAAGTCTCCAGCGCCACTTTCTAGAGAGATCTGGGTCCTGTGGCCAGGTATGAATCAGGATGACTAAAGATAATCTTGGATGAGAGGCAATCATAGTTAAGTGACTAGTCCAAGGTCACACAACTGGTAAGAGTCACGTGTCTGAGACTAGATTTGAACTCAGATCCTCCTGACTCCAGGGATGGTGTGCTATCCACTGCACACTAACTCATAGAAGCCCAGGAATCTGTATCCAAAACCATCATTTCCATAACAGTCAATGGTCTCAATGCAAGACCAACATAAAGGAAAAAATAAGCCAATTCTTGATGCCAAAGCATGACTATCATGTTGCTGTTCTCCTGTCATATGGCTTCCTGTCCTATGGAGTCCATAGGGCAGGGTGGATTCCACTGTCCTCTCTGCATTGTAGAATGACTCAGAGCAATGCTATTTTTCTTAGTATGCTTCAATACATGGATTCAAGAAGACTCATCTTCCTGAGTTCAAATCTGGTCCCAGACACTTAATAGTTGCATGACCCTGGGCAAGTTACTTCACTTTGTTTGACTCAGTTTCCTCATCTGTAAAATGAACTGGAGAAGGAAATGGCAAGCCATTCCAGGATCTTAACCAATAAAACCCCATGAATAAATAGTCCATGGGGTCCTTAAGAATCTGACATGACTAAAATGACTGAACAGCCACAAAAGAAACTTTCTAGGACCTTGGGTCTCCACAAAGGAAAAAAATCAACCTGCAAGTATTTACTGTACTAAAATTATATGACTAAAGTCAGAGGGAACTTTGCTGAAGACCTATTCCAACTTTTTTTTGTATGAGATCCAGTTATGTATCTGAGGTTATACAGCTAACACTAGCACCCAGTTTTTCTGATTCACTTTCTCCTACATCAAAACTGCCTCCTTTTGGGAGACAACTTGATTTCTATAGCAACAAATACTATATTTTAATAATGCAGAGCTGACGAATTGAGAATGTGATTCCACTCCTGGCTTATGGGCTTCTACTTTCCTGGAGGAGTCAGCACACCCACACTTTTACCAGGTGGCACCAAAAAAGAAAGATGTGAACTTGGTCTTGAAAAGGATAGAAGTTGTGCTATCCAAAGTAATGCCAAAACTGTTCAGAAGAGGAAAACTCTGCATAGGAGATTCTGTTGTATCATCTTAAATAGAATTTTGCATGAAAAAATGATATCTCATGGATTGTCAAGATATTTAAAAATAACATTGGGCAACTCTGTGATTTCAATGACATGCATAGTTTCCCAAGGGAGTCAGAGTTCCTTAAATATGCTGAATCTGAAATCTTTGCAAGTTCAACATAAAAATGGGTAAGGAGGAACCTAAGAGGAAGGGAGAAGGGAAGAAATAAAAAACATTTTAATTGGGTACAGTAAGTAACACTCCAACCAAATGTATTTCTATTCCAGGAATGGCTTAGTTCTATGGGTTGTGCTTGCAAGAGTCTTTTCAAGAGGCAACATATTCAATGACTGGTGCCAAGGGTTAGAACATTAGACCCAAAGTTAGGGTGGACTTAAGTTCACACATGACCTCTGATACTTACTTAGCTCCATGATCCTGGGAAAAATACTTAACCTCTCTCTGACTCAGTTTCCTTATTTGTAAAATGAGGTTATTATTAGCACTTCTTCCCAGCATTGTGAGAATATTATTTGTAAAGTGCTCTTTAAGCCTTAAAATTATCTAGCACATCCAGCTGATATTTCCTGGTTTTCTTGTTGTTTACCTGCATAGTATAGCAACTACTAAGGTTCAGTGGCTAGAACACTGAACCTGGATTGAGAAAGACTTAAATCCAACCTCAGATGCTTGCTAACTACGTGATCCGGGGCAAATCACTTAATCTTTAATTTCCCTAATGCCTTCAAGAAGGAAATGTTAAATCACTGCAGTATCTTTGCCAAGATATTATCATGAAGAACTGACCATCTGAACAGTAAACAAAAAAGTGGCAATTCCCACTGCCAGAAGTATTAGCTCTCCTAATCCTACTAGTGCCTACCCCTCCCATTAGCAGTACCACGATGATTACGACGAGGACTATTAGCACTAATGGTGTTACTAATACTACTGCCACTTCTCTACTTCCTCCTCCTTTTCCTCTTCCTTCTTCACCCACCACCTCCTCCTCTTCCTCCTATTAATACCACTACTAATATTATTACTGCTACTATTACTATTACTACTACTACTACTACTACTACTACTACTACTACTACTACTACCTCCTACTATTCTACTATTTCCCCCTATTATTTATTACTTACTACTATTGCTATTGCTATTACTACTACTACTACTACTACTACTACTACTACTACTATTACCACCACCACCACTACTACTACTACCACTACTACAACTACTATGATTACTATTTCTACTACTATTTCCTACTACTTCTATTACTAATACTACTACTACCACTACTACCACATACTCAATTTGGAATGTGGAAAGAAATAGATTCAAATGTTGCCTCTGATACATTAAATTTTGCGATCATGAGTAAGTCATAAAATTTCTTTGACCTTTAGTTTTCTCACTAATAGAATGAGGGTAGAATTAAGTCAGTTCTGGATCGCAAGGAACACAACTACACATTATTTAAAGTTACTTCTTTTGAAGGAAGCTATAAAAGTCTCCCAATCTCTTCGTTGTTTATTATACTTGGGAGGTGAAGTAACTCATCTGATATTAGTATTGTAGACTCTGTCCAAACAACAAGAACAGCGCTGCGGCATATTCAAGAGGATAAAGAGTAAGGAGAGAGGGTAGACTCTGCTAATAGACCTAGTAGTCAGATAGCTAATTTGGTTCTTTTCTTGATACAATTAGGTAGCATACTGGATAGAACTGGACTTGGAGTTGGCAAGACCTGAATTCAAATTCTACTTTGAATACTGACTCTCTGAATGGCCCCGGGCCATCACATCCTCATCTTTGAATAATTTATCTCCCTCTCATTTTAGTCAATTGGGCTAATCACTTAATGTCTTGTAGCCTCATTTTTCTCATCTATAAAAAATAATATCTTCCCAGGGTGGTTGTGAGGATTAAATGAGATAATTTGTACAAACCATTTTGCAAATCTCAAAGTGCTCTATAATTGTTGCTCTGTTATTTCAGTTATATCTAATTCTTCATGACCCCATTTGAGGTTTTCTTGGCAAAGATCATGGAGTGGTTTACCATTTTCTTCTTCAGCTCATTTTACAGATGAAGAAACTGAGTCAACAGAATTAGGGGACTTGCCCTGGATCACCCATTCAGTAAATATCTGAAGACAGATTTGAACTCAGGTCTTCCTGATTCCAAGCCCAGGGTTCTAGTCACTGCACCACATTGTTGCTGCTTTTAAATGTCACTTTCTATTATAATTTCTTTCTATGGCAAAGTGACCATAGTCTGACTCCCAGCATCAGGAATGATCGTACCTAGTTCAGGGAGTTGTTAAGAGGGTTATATATTGTTTCATGTAATGTAGAACATGTAATAGAATGTGATATGTAATATATGTAATACAATATATTATATGTAATATAACATATGTAATATTATATATTATATTCCATATGCCATACTATATATATATATATACACATACAAAACTATTCAAACCTTAAAGCACTATAGGTATTAGCTATTATTATAATTATTAAATCATTATTTCTGTAGGAGAATGGGCAAGTCTAACCTTCAGCATCACAGATTTGTTGTGAGGATAATATATTATTATACATACTATATGATATTATATAGCATATATCATAAGGTGATGTTATAATAAATAATATCATGTGTTTGGCTATATAATATATGACTTTGCAAACCTTAAACCACTATTACTATTATTACAATGATCAAATTATTATTCCCATAACAGAAGGGGGACAGTCTGACACTTAGCATCACAGAGTTGTTGTGAGGATAATGTATTATTATATATACTATATGTATTATATAGCATATGCCATATAATAAAATGTGATGTGCTATAATAAGTAATATTATATGCATTGCTATATAATTTATATCACTTTTCAAATCTTAAACCACTGTCACTATTGGTACAATTATGAAATTATTATTTCTATAATGGAATAGGTACAGTTTGGTCTTCAACATCACAGAGTTGTTATGAGGACAATATATTATTATATATACCATATGATATAATATATCATATAATAAAATATTACTGTAAGATAAATATTACTTATTATAAGTTATGTTAGATAATATATATCACTTTGCAACCCTTAAACCACTATAATTACAATGATCAAATTAATGTTTCCTTTAAGGGAATGGGCGCAGTCTGGCATCCCCAACATCAAGGATAGCAACACCTAGCTCCCAGGGCTATTGGGAAGCTCAAATGAGCTAATGCTTACAATGCACCTTTTGTGTAGATCTTAGAGCATCCTGGTGCCATTGCCCATCATTAATGGTCCTGGGCTACTCAGTCCCATTTTTCATGTAGCCAAACAAGCCCAAACACTAAATGAAGTGACAGAGCACAAAGGAGTCATCGTGCTAAATTGCTAATAATTTTTGCATGAAAAACTGAAGATTTGAAACAGAATCATTCTGTTACTCTGAACAAGAATGGGCCAGCTCAAACTTTCAACAGGACTCCTACAAACTGTTGGGCTAACTGATAGAGACGAGGTCATAGAACAAACTTAAAAGCAGATGGGGTGTCTTTCACTGGACCATAATTAGAATCCCACATCGTCCTGGCATTCAGTCAATAATGTTGTGCTCATCTAATAGAAACCAGAAGTGGAAAAATTCACCCATGTTCATAAAAAAAGCAAATAGCTTCGAGCTCTTTTAGAACTCAAGCACTGAATATTATTGCTGGCGTGTTTTAAAAATAGCTGCCCAACCAATACCATTGCTGAGAGAGGACTGCTCAACTATATAATTACATTTGACAAGTTTTCAGGTCTCTTTTATTTTAAATTATCTATGTTGATTGAAAACCAGAGTGCTATCTTGAAAATTAATGGGGAGAAAAAACAATGTGCTTCTCAGAGGTATCTGGGCACCACCTGTCATCAACATCACAAAACCTGCATGGTATGTTATGATTCCAGGAATGTAAGGAAAAGAATGCTTGAAGATGATGGTAATATGGGTATCATCAAATATGTCATACTTTGAAAATCTATTCCTGTACCTACCCCCAAATTGAGGAGAACAGGTGGTAGTTGCAACACCTCATGAGGTCTCTTGATGATGACTGTCCTTCATTCTTGAAGAAGACATGACATCATGGAGGTGATGTCATGACAAGTGCACGAATTGGATTGGGGGAGAGTGACACCTGCCTCGCTTTCTCCTCCAAAGCCATCTGGATCCAGTGGCCAGATATGAATCAAGATGACTGAAGATGGCCCTGGATGTGACTGGATTTGAATGCAGGTCTTCCTGACTCCAAGGTCAGTGCTCTATCCACTGTGCCATCCAGGATAGAGCCTTGGCCCTAGAATCGGGAGGGCCTGAGTTCAAATTCAGCTTTAGACACTTAATACTTAGCTGTGTGACCTTGGGCAGGTCACTTAACCCATAACCTTGACAAAAAATAAATATCCCTCACTTAAATTCATTGGGGATGTATTTACTTGCAACTACAGCCTTGGTAATTGTTTATCTTTTTTTCTCATTCTTGAAAAGGACCAGGGACATCACAGGCATGATATCTTCACAGCACATGATTTGAATGAGACAAAAGCTGCACAAAGTCATCAGCTTCACTTTCTGCTCCAGAGTCATCCATCTGAGTCCAGTGGCAAGACAAACGTCAAGATGACTGGCAAAGGGCACGAAGTTACGGTGCACATGTAAAAATTTCCTTCAAAGGAAAAGGAGAATAAAAAATGTTGAAAAAGGATTCAATGTACAATATGGATCAAGGATGGGGTAAATAATTTATTCCTAAAAACAAATGCATATAAAAATCCTAATCATAAAAGACAAAATATTTATTAACAAAACAATATTCATTAATATCATATTATATTCTATAGGAAGAGTCCTATTGAAGTCTCATCAGAACACAAGCAATCTTAAGAGTTGCTAATTAAGCTTTTTTGACATTTCATTTTAGCATTCCATAGTCCAAACCATCCCCAAGATATATCTGCTGGCAACAGAGTCAGGCTGGGCCAATCCTCTTTTCAGTAACCATTCTCCCTAGTGTAAAGTTTGTACAGTTCTTTCTTGCCATTGCCACAACCAATAGTCCGCCCCTCCCCAACTGTACTCGAGACATCTTGAACATACAGAGTCACCTTTTTTTTTTTCAATACGCAATAACAGTGTTTTTGCTCATCATAGGCAGGATCCCCTTTAAACCTGAAATATCTCTGTTTATATAATTGAGCGGTCCTCTCTCAGCAATGGTATTGGTTGGGCAGCTATTTTTATTTGTTTTTGTTTTAGTTTTTTAGGTTTTTGCAAGGCAATGGGGTTAAGTGATTTGCCCAGGGCCACACAACTAGGTAATTATTAAGTGTCTGAGGCTGGATTTGAACCCAGGTACTCCTGACTCCAGGGCCGGTGCTCTATCCACTGCGCCACCTAGCCACCCCTGGGCAGCTATTTTTAAAACATGCCAGCAAATCTCAGGAAAGGAGACAGTTGAGCCCATACTCCAACCAGAAAGCAATGATGGGATGAGGAGAATGGGCACACACTCTTCACACCCTTATCCCCATGAATGAGAGAATCAAAGCAAAGTCACCGGGAGAGTCAAAGCCAGTGGACAGGTCAGTAGGCAGCCCAGGTAATTCTATGAAACCATAGGTTCTTTCGGCTCTGCACATGGTTAAAACACTCTTCCCCCTTCACTTTGTGCAAATTTCCCATCAATGAGGCACAGGTGGACAGTGGCAGCCCCACTTCCAACTTTCCAGGATTTGTTTTATTATATATGACATTATTCACTATTCCTCATTTCTCACCACCTGGCAGATATTATTCTAATATTAATAACTTTCATTTCCCAGAAAAGTTCATTACTTTGCATAAATACAGTGTCCCAAAAGTATTATTGAAGTTTTAAGCTATTAAATCTCAAAGACTTGTGGGATGAAAGAGAAACAGAAAGAGACAAATACCTATATAGTATGATGTACTGTATGTACGTGCACATGTGTATTATACATTTACACCTGTTTGTATAATTCCTACATTAATAAAATCATAGGTCCCAGCCAAATTATACTATAAAATTTTGTTGGTCAGTCATTTTTCAATAGTGAATGACTCTTTGTGACCCTGTTTGGGATTTTTCTAGGCAAAAATACTGGAGAGGTTGTCATTTTCTTCTCCAGTTCATTTTATGGAGGAGAAGGAAAGTGAGGTAAGCAGGGTTAAATGACTTGGACAGGGTCACACAGCATTCTTATATCAGATTAGAACTTCCTGATTTCAGGACCAGCACTCTATCCACTACATTACCTAGCTGTATCACCAGCAAGAGTAGTATATATATATATATATATATATATATATAATATATAAATTATATATATTCATATATTACAAAAATATATGTGTGTATGTGAATATGCACACATACACATGCATATTAAATTAATATATGATATATTGTACTATATGTTAATATATGTAATATGTGTGTGATATAATATATATATATATGATATATGTGTATAATAATTGGGGGTGGAAAAAAGCCATCTACCAATTCAATTCATTAAAAAAAGTGGATAAACTCCATGAAAGCAAGATTTATTTCATTTCTTTCTATATATCCCAGTATCTCCTACATAATGAAAACTTGATAAGACTTATGATAGTATTATTTGGTAGCAGAAAGAAGCCTTAAAACCACCTCTTACTCGGTTAAGCCCTAGTCACTACAGACTGCTTGGGAGGGCAATGGGGGGAAATGTTGAGTTGAATTATTAAATTAAGGAGATCAGTGATTAACAAAAGAGAAGATTCCGTCTGTTGGTGTTGGTGTTGTCAAACTAATGGTTTGTTTCTTTTAACCAGAGACCTCTGTCTTTGGGAAATTTTGTTAAGCAAGATGGCATAGTGGGTACTCAAGAAAATACTCTCATTTAGGACATGTATTGGCTGCCTCACTGCCTGAGGCAGATTTCTAAGATTATAAATTTATAGTAGAGTAATTGATATTTATTGGTAAAGGATATTTCTATACTGGAAGTTCCCTGTTGAATCTATTGATCTAATATCCTCTCCCACTTGGCACATCTTATTTAACCATTTCTTTTTCTGAGAGTTAACTTGCCAAGACAGTAGTCTGAAATGGTGGAGAGAGAGCTGGAAGGAAGAAGAGATAAATTGCCAACTTAGGACAAGTGCTGGCTCAGTGGTTCCGTTCTGACACCCTAAGACTACAGTAGAGGTATAGACTCTGCCTTGGTAAGGAAGGTCCTTACTAGAGACAAACCTGACACTGAGGCTGATCTATAGTTGCATCACTCTCAAAGGGAACTTGAACAAGATAGATTAAAATATAATTGGGAATAAAAATACAAATAATAAATAAATACAAATACAGTAAAACATAAATAATATTACATTTTAAAATAAAGTCAGTATGCCCCACAGATATCCTGTCTGAACTAATTGCCCTCATTTCTATTTGAGTTTGATGTCACTTGCCTATAACAATGAAAGCCCAAGACTGATTTGAAAATAAAAAGAAAATTGAAAAAATAAAGAAAAATCACAAAGTACCACGCACAAAAAAGAAAGAAAAGTATAATAATAATAATAATAATTACTTTCTTTAATTTTTGGTGTATTGTGAGCTTTCAAGAATGTATAAACAAACCATCAAACTGTCATCTTTAGCTGCAGCAGAGGCATAATCTACTGTCTTACTGATTATTGAGGACATTCATTGCTTGGAAATTTTTGTCCTCTCCTTAGATCCCATTGATCCTTGAAGTTGGTGTCTCTCTTAATGAAAGGGAAGGCCCTTGGTATTTTAAGTGCCCTGCTCTCCACAAGGAATTACTGAAGGTTTAAGAAGTAAAGAATAGAGACCTGAAAGTGATGCATGTGTCATAGAGAAGGATGAGAAGGGAAAAGATGAGGATGTCAATTATAATAAAAATTCAATTCATTTCCCAGGCCTTATGCTGAGAATCTGATTGAGATATCTGTCCTCAATAGAGAGTAAGATCTCATTTAAGATAACAGTTCTGGATGCATTTGAAGGAAATAGATGATGCTTTGGGTTTTATCTTTCAGATCAGAAGTGCAATCCCTCAATCCAGAAACTTCATTTACTGTTTAAGAGATGCTATTTTTTCATTCCACTGCCCTCTTCATGGACTTACCATTTTCTTATTCCAAGGCAGTTATGGGGAAGAAAACCTTTCCTTCTTGATTCCATACCACGTGTCTGATCAGATACAATAAGCAGATTTAGGAAAGCTAAACAGCACAATGGGAAGAGCTCCAGACCTAAATTCAGCAAGACCTAAATTCAAATGTGACCTCAGACACCTACCAGCTTCGTGGCCCTGGATAGATCAGTGAACCTCTGCTTCACTATAACATTTTACCACTGAATAACAGGTCAGAAATAGCACCTTCCTCCAAGGTTTTGTGGATAAAACAAGATAATATTTGCAAAGTACTTTGTAAACCTAAAACACTCTATAAATGTTAACTATTATTATTGCCCATCATCTGAAGTTTGGATTCTCGATTAGAAAACACTAGAATGAATGGCCTCTAATATTCCATGATTTAAAAATGTGTCAATTTTAATATTTATAAAGCGTATCGCCATGATCTTATTTGGCTTTCATAGTAACTTTATTAGATAAGTGATAGAAACAAAGATCAAAGGAAGGGAAGGAAGGAAGGAAGGAAAGAAAGAAAGAAAGAAAGAAAGAAAGAAAGAAAGAAAGAAAGAAAGAAAGAAAGAAAGAAAGAAAGAAGGGAAGGAGGGAGGAAGGAAGGAAGGAAGGAAGGAGGGAAGGAAGGAAGGAAGGAAGGAAGGAAGGAAGGAAGGAAGGAAGGAAGGAAGGAAGGAAGGAGGAAGGAGGGAAGGAAGGAAGGAAGGAAGGAAGGAAGGAAGGAAGGAAGGAAGGAAGGAAGGAAGGAGGAAGAAAAAGAGAGGAGACAGGAAAGGAAGGGAGAGAAAAGAGGGGAGATAGTAAAGAAAGGAATAATCCACATAAATCTGACTGCATTTCTAGCGTCTGACAAATAATAGACATGTAATGGCTGCTTGCTATTATTTACAGTCAAGCGCATATATCATTGTCTGTTAGAGTTAAGTCAATGCAAGCAGAGAGGGAAAACTAAAATTTTCCCACAGATGAGGGACATGTCAGGAGTGTGTTAAATTGTTAAGAGACTAGACTTGGCGTCTTCCTGACTTCGGGTCTGGCTCTATCTGCTATAGAACTCTCACAAAATAATAGAATGTGATACTTAAAAATAAAATCATTTATCCTAAATAAGCAATAATTTGGAGGGGGAATAATTGAAAACTCTCATTTCATGAGTTAAAAATTGACATTTTCTATTAGAGGAGAGGGGAGGGGGGGAGAGAGAAGGGGAGGTGGCAAGAAAGGAGAGATAGGAAAGAGAATGGAAGAAAGATGAAGGGGAAGAAAGTGGGGAAGGAAGTGAAGCAAGGAAAGGGGGACAGCAGAGGAGAAGGGGTGGGAAGGAGAGGAGAAAGAAAAGAAAAGAAGAGAAGAAAAGAAAAGAAAGAAAAGAAAAGAAAAGAAAAGAAAAGAAAAGAAAAGAAAAGAAAAGAAAAGAAAAGAGAAAAGAAAAGAAAAACCACCAGTTCTAAGCCTCAAATCACAGTAGACTTAAACACGAGAAAGGAAATTGTTTCTGGTCTGCCCCAGTCAGGTACCTGGCAGTCCTCAGTCTTGTGCACTGTCTCCTTCCTGAGATCTCACTGTAGGTTATTTTCATTAAAACTCATTTTCTCAAGATAAGGAGCCCCAATTTCAAACCCAGCTGACCTAATGCCCCTGAGAACATGTTCACTGCCAGGTCTGGAAAACACAGTCCTACCCTGAACAAACATAAAATATTTGGCCAAGAATGATTGATTTCTGTTATTTTTCCACTGCTACAGTTCTCAAAATAGTGCAGCTCTTTTTTTTCCTTCTCTTTCTCTACACCTGCCCTCTTCCCCCCCTCCTCAGAGACTGCTGGGTGGTTTCTTTTCTCAGGTTAAATAGCATTGTACTATACAAAGAAGAAAAATATAAATATATTAGACTATGCATATATTATACATATATATATATATATATATATCCGCATATGCACACATTTCCCCTTTTTCTTAGCCAAACATGTTTGTGGATAGCTAACGACCATTTGTTCATCTAAATCAGAAAATTAATAATTGTTTTAGTCTCAGTTTATTTCCTTGGGTCATGTTTTGTGATTCTCAACAATTATACTGGATAGGATCTGGGATGTCACTGAAGCAGGAAATTTTTGAAGAATTCCCTGTATCATTGCAAGTTGACAACTTCCCTTCATTGTAGAGAGTTATCTAAAGCATGGCAATGAATGACTTCCCAGGAACAAACAATTTCTATGACTCAAATGTAAAACTTGAACCCAAGACTTGTGGCTGCAAGGCTAATTCTTTATCTACTCTCCTACAATACATCAAGTATTGTAGCTAGCTCTATATCCATTTTGAGGATTAGGAAATGGAACCTGTAGTTACCTGCTGTTACCAGTGACCGGAAATCATCTAATCCAATTTAAGATTCATGATGTATTCTATCTGCACCTTCAAGAAGCATCACAGTTTACATAGGCCTCTAGAGCTTTGGCCTCCACACATGCAACATGAGGGTTCAAGCCTAATTTCTTTTTTTCTTTTTTTTTTTAGATTTTTCAAGGCAATGGGGTTAAGTGACTTGCCCAAGGCCACACAGCTAGGTTATTATTAAGTATCTGAGGTCAGATTTGAACCCAGGTCCTCCTGACTCCAAGGCTAGTGCTCTATTCACTGCACCACCTAGCCGCCCCAAGCCTCATTTCTAATACATATTATTTATAACAATTGGACATTTTACTTCTTTGGTAGTGGAGTTTCTATCATTACATATACCATATTTGTTGTCCTTAATTTATTTTAGTTTTTTTTTTGTTTTTTTTTTGCAAGGCAATGGGGTTAAGTAGCTTGCCCAAGGCCACACAGCTAGGTAATGATTAAGTGTCTGAGGTCAGATTTGAACTCAGGTACTCCTGACTCCAGACTGGTGCTCTATCTACTGTGCCACCTAGTTGCCCCTGTCCTTCATTTTTGAAGAGGACCAAAGTGACTTTGTTTTGCTGGAGTCAATGTATATAGTGTGTCTGATTGTGGCTGATCAGACCAATGTGAGCTTGGAAGGCTGTAACCCAGGTTGGGAACAAATAACATTATCTACATTACAACATACGTGAAAACTATCAACCAACCTTTGCTTCCGTACCTCCAAAAATGAGGATTTCCTCTTCTGAATTGCTCTAAATATTAGAAACTAAAGAAGGAAATGAAAACCACTCCAATATCTTTGCCAAGAAAACCTCATGGAGAGTTTTAGTGCAATATGGTCAACAGAATCACAAAGAGTCAGGCACAACTGAAAGACCAAACAAGATTTTTCCTGGGAAATGGCTAAGAAGACAAAGCTTTCTTCTTCTTCTTTTTTAGGTTTTTGCAAGGCAAACGGGGTTAAGTGGCTTGCCCAAGGCCACACAGCTAGGTAATTATTAAGTGTCTGAGGTCAGATTTGAACCCAGGTACTCCTGATTCCAAGGCCAGTGCTTTATCCACCTAGCCGCCCCACAAAGCTTTCTTCTTTATGATAACCCTTCAAGTATTTGAAAACAACACATCCCCCTTGAGTCTTTTCTTCTGTAGACTGAACCTCCAGTTCCTTCAAATGATCATCATAAGGCTTCCTTCACCATCATAGCTGCCTGTCTCTGGATGTTCTCCAGATTATCACTTCCTTCCTAACTCTACTGTCTAGAACTGAAATAACCGTTAACTTTTTGAGCAAACACATTAAGGCTGAGCTACTAAATTAGAGTAAGTGGAGGCTGTGAAATGACAAAGAAAAGATATATAAAAAGAAGAAAAAACTGTGCTATATGATCAGTGAAGATGAAAAATAAAATAATCACAAGGTGTAAAATTAGAATTACAAAACATGATCAAAATAACTTTACCCAAGGGCATTCAGATGTTTTGTAGAGGTTAAGTTTTTGAAGTCTTTCTGATGCCTTCAATTACTAGTGCTCTCTCTCCCCCTAATTATTTTATATTTAATTATTTTGTATTTATTTATATTTATTCACTTTGATCATTTTATTCACCTAAAGCAATATTGGATGTGGAGTCAGGAGAACTGGAGTTCAAATCTGACCTCAATCACTTATTAATTGTGTGTCCCTAGGTAAGTCATTCCACCCTGTTTGCCTCAGTTTCCTCATCTATAAAATGAGCTGGAAAAGGAAATGGCAAACCATTCCAGCATCTTTCAGGGATAGCTAGGGAGCATAGCGGCCCTGGAATCAGAAGGACCAGAGTTCAAATCTGACCTCAGACACTTAATTACCTAGCTATGTGATCTTGGACCAATCACTTAACCGCATTGCCTTGTAAAAAATAAAGAGAGGGAAAAGAAAGAGAAAATCCTCAATGGGGTCATGGTGGGTCAGACACTATCAAAACAATTCAATGACCAAAAACCATTTTATACTAGTTCCTCTATCCTCTTTAGAATCTTTGTAAACCTGATGTCTGGCATTCAAGAGATATAGGTTCTCATAAGTCAATCAATAAGCTTTACTTTTTATCCTTTTTACATGATGGTCTCTATGCTAAGATCTAGGGATACAAAGACAGGCCAAATGACTCCTGGTGTCGTGCAACTCACAATTTAATGAGAAAAACAACTTACACACAAATATGTACAAATAAAGTATACATAGAATAACGAATACGTCATTGACGGGAAAAGACATTAGAATGGAAAGGGTTTGGGAAAGAGTTTCTGTATATTCACAATTAATACTTACTGATGAAATAATTGATTGTCTTTGTCGTGTTCTTTGTCTTTGGAACCTTTGTGCTATGAGGAGCCTGGAACCACACTTTTGTTCTAATGAAAACATAAATCCAAATGAACTCAGAGGGTTTGTTAGGTTCCTTGTATGTAGAACACATTCTATAAATTCTGTAAAGAGCTTTTCAAACAATAGAGTTTTAAAGGTCAGCTATTGTTATTAATAGAGACATAAGCAGGAAATGTTGGACTTGGGAAGAATAAGGCAAATTATGGCCAGGAACAAAGGCACCGGGGAGAGAAAGTGGGAAGGGATTGAAGAAAAATGGATTCTAGTTGGAAGGAGGGGATTAAAGAGGTAGGGACATTGCAGACACACACACACACACACACACACACAACACACACACACACATACAACACAGCATCCTAGAATATCATAGGACCACAAGAAGAAAACTCTTCCAGGGATATATATTGATAATAAAACTAAATTGTTTCTTCAAACTAAATTGAATAACTATAATCCTGATTGATTACTAGGGTTGGACAAACAGTCCAGACAATATATATGCGATAAAATAAAAAAAAAAAGAGAAGTGGGGGCCATATAATGGAAGTGAAGGCCTGTCCTCGAATAGTTGAAGGGAGGTAGAGCAGACATCTCTAACATCTTCTCTTTCCATTTTTCTTAAAGAGAGACGGTTATTCCTGTCGGGAATGAATAGGAAGAATGTCCCATATCAATAAGCTTTTTTTTCTTTTTTGCGGGGGTGAGGCTAGGTGGCACAGTGGATAGAGCATCAGCCCTGGAGTCAGGAGGACCTGAGTTCAAATCTGGTGTCAGGCACTTAATAATTACCTAGCTGTGTGGCCTTGGGCATTTTTGTCTTGCAAAAACCTAAAAAAAAAAATAAGTTTTGGGAAGGGATTTACATTTACTATAAGTTTTTTGAGACACCTTGAGCCCCTTCCTCCAAAAATAAATCAATACAAACATTGCCACTAAATTAGAAAGATTTTGGACCTTGGGAAACATTATGTCTAATTCTTTCATTTTAAATGGGGCGACCCAAGGCTCACTTGGCTCATTCAACAAGTTTGAAATTGAATCTTTTAAAGACGAAGGTCTATTGAAGGCAGAGTCTGTTTAATGTTTTCATCTCTGTAGTCCTAGAATGTAATCCAATGCCTGTAACAGAGTAGGTGAAGAAAAAAATGTATGTTGATTGACTGGTTGAGCTGAGGTGGAGTCAAATGGGGTCTTGAATATCCTGGCCAGGTTGTTCAATTCCCCCATCTAGAGAAAGAAAGGACAGACCCAGATCAAAGCAGGGACCAGAAGGCAGCTCTCCAATATGCATTCAACTAGTTTGTCCAAATCTGGGCTATTTCTAGAGCACTGGCTTTATATGACCTCTAGCTCCTAGACTCATGACTCGAGATGAACAGTTCAGGAGGAATGAGGACCTTCAGATCTTCCTAAATATATCCTATCTCTGGAGAGATAGTTCATCTGCCTATTCAGAGAGAAGAATGAAGGCAAAGCTAGCCATGGGGCTTGACTTAAAAGGGAAGTCCTGCGAGGTACCAGTCCATCAGAGGAAGGGCCACAAGAGGCAGAGTGAACTTCCAGGGTGAAGAGGTTTATGTGATAGGGCAGACAAAATTTAGAGATTAAGAAGTGAATCCTAAGAAGGTGACACAGATTTCAAAGCTCCCCAAGCTCTGGGGCAGCCATTTTCCATAGATTCTTTTCCTTATCTAATTAATTGTACAATTCTGTTCTCTAAGGGTAAAAGAGAGCAAACAAAGTAAAAAATAAATAAAAGAATAAATTTGCAACTTTGGAAAGCTACAATGAATGCATTTCAGTATTTCTAGCCCAATCTTCATTGGGGTGAGGAAGGTGGTACAGTGCCTCCCTGCCTGCGTTTATGTCACCAACAGAAAAACCAGCATTAATATGTTTCTGTGGTCTGATTGATCCTAGGCCAAAAATAATTCCCTCCAGTGCAATTCATTCAGCAGCAAAAATTATTTATACAGTAGGGCCCAAAGCTTGAGAATGTGGTACTTTTTAATTGTTTGCCTAAAATATTTTTTTTCACTCATCCCCATCTTGTACTTGAAACTTTCCCATTGCCAGTAGTTTTAGGATCAGTCTCATTGGCCTCTCACTGGGGACTAAAAAGGGCTAGTTATGACCTAATACATGATACAACAAAGATGGTGACATTAGGGAATGTCCTGAAAAACACTTTGTAAAAGATAAAGGTTGATAAACCACAAGGTGTCGTTATTATTAGGATGGAATATTAGTTGTTGGCTTTTGTTAATTGAGATGATTCTCCGTCTTCATCTCTCTTGTCTCTATTTCTATCTTTGTCTGTCTGTCTTTCTATGCTTTTTCCACAAAATAAATGGCATCATCACAAAGAGACACTAATTAAGGAAAACCAAATTTAACGTTTGTCCCCAGTCAAATATAACTAAGTATTTATTTACTGAGGTTTTTTGGTTGTTGCTGTTGTTGATGCTGTTATCTGTACCATATGACCCACAACTGAAGTTCGTATTGACTGGTTTGACAGAAGCCAGGTTCTATTTTGGGAGCGTCTTACATAATCCAGGAAAATATAATCTCCTTGAAGTGAGGATGTTAACAAGAAAACATGTTGGTGCTTGTATCATGGTAGCATGGTAAAAGGTACTTAAACAAATCATTGGAACATAGGAAACAGACCTAGAGGTGGAAGAAATCCTAAGATCATAGATTTAGATTTGGAAGGGATCGCAAAAATTATCTAGTTTAACTGCCCATTTAACAGATGAGGAAACAGAGGGAGGGCCTTGGGGATTTTCACACTCTTTGAGATCACATGAATGAGAAGGGGCAGTTCCAGGAATTAAGGACTTATGATTCTAAAATCCATCATACTTTCTACTATGACAAATGTTAACTGTCTATTGACTGGCTGTTTGAGAAACATACTCCCATGCTCCAATGTATTCAATTAGATTTTGTTCATATCTACATGTTCAAAAGGAAAAGGACCCTCACTTCCCATGAAAGCATTCGGACTAACATAACATTATCTAAAGGATGGACTTTTAGCTTCATATTGAATACACACATACACACACACAGTTCATATGGGCCAAGACCTTCCTCATGAATTCTGATGATTGATTCTCAAAGAAAGCCAAGGCATCGTGGAGGTGATGCCATGACACGCACATAAATTGGATTTGAGTGAGGGGGTGCTGTGCTAAGTCCCCAGCCTCACTTTCTCCTCCAGAGCCATCTGGGTCCAGTGGCCAGATAGGAATCAGGAAGACTGGAGATGGCCCTGGATGAGAGGTAATCAGGGTGAAATGACTTGCCCAAGGCCACACAGCTAGTAAGGCCCTCTGAGAATGGATTCAAGCTCCCTTTGTCCTGACTCCAGGATCAGTCCTCCATCCACAAGGATCTACATGAACTTGATTAACCTCCAAAGACCTCTATTTCTGTATCAGTAAAATGAAGGAGTTAGACTAGATAATTTCAAAGGTTCCTTCAGGTTTGAAGACTTCAGAAAACAGTCCATGACAACAGTGAACTCATATTCCCCAGGGAAATAGAAAGTGTCCCTGACTTGTACTAAACGGAGGTTGAGTCCCATCCCCTATCCCCCACATCCAGGACTCAGGGTTACTAAAAAGGCAGTCCCCTGCCCCAGACATTCAACATCCTCATACGTCTCAATAAATAAAGAGACCAGATTTGCTCCTTCACTTCATGGCTCTGTCTCTTACAGATCCTCAGATCCAGCTCTCCTTTCGTCCAGGACTTCTTGCTTCGGGAGTTTTGATTCAGAAACAGGATCATCCTAGAATTCTCCAACTGAATTCACTTAATTTCTCCTTTTGTTCCATTCTCCCATTCATCTCTAAGCTGTCACTGCTGGCTTGAGTTCCTAGAGATTCTAGTCTCCCATTGCCACCTTGTTGATGTTATTTCTGGGACCACACTTTCAAACATCTCAACATTCTTTCCATTGGATCAGATTTGGTATTGGCCTTTTTTTCCTCCCTCTTTCCTAGATCTGAACTGTCTCTTCTTTTCTGAGTAAAGGTCAAACTCTACATAAAAGTCAATCAATATATGAACCAAATGTAAATCAACCAGTCAGACTTTATGAGGTATTAAGAAGGCACAGGCTGGGGGCAGCTAGGTGGTACAGTAGATAAAGCACTGGAGTCAGGAGCTCAAATTTGAGTTCAGACACTTAATAATTGCCTCATTGTGTGACCTTGGGCAAGTCACTTAACTCCATTGCCTTAAATATTTTTTTTTTTAGAAAAGAAGGCACAGGCAAGCAAGTTCATGACTTATCAAAGAACTGACTGTCAAGGCATCATTTCTTCCTAAAGAGGTACCATAAGGATCCACAAAGACTGTACCCTACAAGGCTCTTCTGAGGTATACCCTCTATTCTTTCTTCCCTCCCCCCAAATTGTTGAAATGATACTGACATAAAGGTCTTAATCAAAACTAAAGTTGTATTGTTATTTTAAAGAAAATACATTTTTACCTCTTAAAAAAAGACATTTTCAAGAGTAACCTCACAGCGTAATCATACAATTATGTTGAATAATTTTAACATTTTAATTAATGCTTTGATACACAAGATTTGGGAAACAAGAGTGTGTGAATCAAGAATTGTCAAAGACAAAGGTAACATGTAAAAACTTACCCCCTTTTGAGGAAATTTCATTCAATTTTGATTCAGCCAATCCCAGAAGAGGTATGAGTTCCCTGAGTTATCAGATTTTGAGCAAAAGCTGGATTTTAAAAAAATATTCCTGTATGGATTTGTCAGGGAGTGACATATAATAATACATATTATAATATATATACAATATTTATGCATGTATATGTATATGATCCCAGGATTCTTCAGTCCTTGAATGAGACAAAGGAATAAGCTGAAGGGTGAAAAATGGAGTTGTACTGATTAATTAGCATCTTGTAGCCAAATAGTACAGAACAATTGATTTTGCCAGCTCTAAGAATATGTTGGCAAATTTTTAACAACTGGCTCTCCAAAACTGCAAGCCATGTTTTAAAATTTAATCTGTTTTATTATCATTTTCTCCTTCACTTTCTTAAAGTAGACAATCAACAAAATAAATCAAGTCCTGATTTGTAGGACTTGCTGATTTCTGAGGTAAAATATATTCATGTTAAAATTAACAACTGGCTCCCATGTTTTAAGCCAGCTCCAACATACCTCTAGCTTGGAATTCTTTTTAATATAAGGGAAGTTGCAACTTATCAATAACTTACACATTTCTTGTTATTATCATTGTTGTTAATAATGGTCCTTGGTTATTAAAGAGGACCTATGAGATCCATTAAGGTAAAGGTATTTGCCTATGTTAGCTAAACTTTAAAAGATGGGTCATGTTCCAGGACCAACTTTCTATCTGGAATCTGCAGCCAAATCAACAAAGAAGTCAGTTCAGCCACTTTGCAGAATTTTCATTTTTCCTTATGCAATCAATTTCAAGGTATATTCCCATTAGCACAAATCTTCATACTATATGTTGAAATAACATAAAAGTTATTTATATATATTTATATATCTCATAAAAGTTTGAATGAATGAAGTACTTTTTATTTCAACAGGAAAAATAAAATACATTATCACAATTGAATAAAGATTATATTGGATTTTTTTCAAGGATTTAATTTTTTTTTAATGGAGAAGGTTATTTATACCAAAGTTTACAGGTCTCTATCTTAGAGGATTTTTAAATTGTTTTTAATTACAATACTATCTTATTATATGATAGCTGGTCATAGAGGTGAAATTAATGTAGTAGGTATCAGACAGGACTACATAATGATAAAATAGATTCGTTACTTGATATTCTGATGTCTTTATTTCTTCCTTTTTATGTGTACATATATATGTGTATATATATGCATAGTCTCTTTCAATAGATAATCTCCTGGAGGGCAAGAATTGTTTAATTCTCCTTTATGTATCCCTTCTACCTAGCAAATATCATAATATGGGCATTTAATAAATGTTTGTTGATTAACTGATTCTCTATTCTCCAAATAGTAAAATAGAGGCTGATGTGGCTTAAGCATTTGTAGGGAAGATTGGTAAGTGGGAAATTTTTATTCTTGTATCACATACAATGAAGGTAACCATTGGGTGAATGTGGGGAAAGGGAATAGCTTTGAAAGAGACTTTCTTCGGTCCCATAAAGACAGACAACAAGATCAAACTAATTAGTTTTGCTGTTGATCATTTCTATGGTGTCAGGAAAACCTTTGCCGCTTATTATAACTATTCAAAAGCAGTCTAACTGCTTCTGGAGTGATTAGCTTAACCTTGTTCTGAAAGGTGTAGCTTGGATGAATACTTTCTGGTTATTTATAGAAAGCATTCTTACTGAGACAGTGGTTGGACAAGATGGGCTTTTAGTCAGAGACCCTCCCAAATGAAAGCCTGAATTTCTCTGATGGTCATTTATACAGTGATGAAAATAGATTTTGTAAAAATGGAAATTTGAAGAATTTATAGAAAATAAAATTTCCATCTTGAAATTTATAAGTTGTAAAAAATTTATTTTTAGAAATTTGGAATATTATTTTTGCTTTTTGTTTACCATGGTTCAAATTGCTCTTTCTTGAGACAAATAATTTCTTGTGGAATCAATCATCACTTTTGTATAATCAATGATGCAAATGGAAAGAATGGCAAGGAAACATTTGAAGTGGGATGCTATGAAATTAAAATTTGGTACAAAAATATAAATTAGTATAAACCTCCTTGCCTTGTTTGTAAAACCTCTTATGCCTCCACATAGAATATCTGATTATTTGAAATTTTTTATTATTGTTGATTTTCTCTCTCTTTTTTCCAGTTGACTGAGGAAGATCTGGATTTGAGTTATAAGTATAATGCATATTGGCTGGGGGCAACCAAGAGGTGCAGTGGATTGAGTACCAGTCCTGGAGTTGGGAGGACCTGAGTTCAAATCTAGCCTTAGACATTTAAGAATTATCCAGCTATGTGACCTTGGGCAAGCCACTTAACCCCATTGCTTCGCCAAACACACACATACACACACACACACACACACACACACACACACACACACACACACACACATTGACTGAGAGGTTATTTAACCAGTCAGTGACTTTGGAAACTCTCTAAGACTGCAAGTTCAGGAAATGTGCTAACCTTCGTGGGTAGAGAGAGTTTGCCCATTAGATAATTCCCTATACCAATAACATTTCAGATTGATTCATATCTGGCCACTGGACCCAGATGGCTCCTGAGGAAAAAGTGAGGCTGATGACTTAGCACAGCATCCCCTCACTCAAATCCAATTAAAGTGCTTGTCATGGCATCACCTCCCTGATGTCATAGTCTTCTTCGAAAAGGAAGGACAAATATTATTATTATAACATCACAGAATCCATCCCTATTCCTATCCTTTGTTCAAAGGAATGGCTCCCTGGAAGGGAATGGGATGAGAATCACTGGGAAATGTAGTTAAGATGAATTCTGAAAAGAGGGGAAAAAAGAAACAGATTGTAGCCCCACTGAAGAGTCCATGTGACAAAATACATCATACATTAATATCTAAGACAAAAACATTCAGATTCTACCATTTTCTGAGGGTTCCTGATCTCTTACTCTCTGTTCTATCTTAACTGTTTCAACTTGTTCTTTAACTTTCTATAAATCAATGAGAATGAAAGTCTCTTACACCATTCGCTAGCAATACCAATGAATTCTGTGTTGTATAATCCTTTCTGTGAGATATTATAATAAGTAAAAAGGAACCTCAAATAGAATTCAATGGAAGAGAAACAGTGATGTTTGGAAGAAGGGATGTAAAGGATTAAAATTATGTAACAGCTAGAAGTAAAAGTCATATTATCTGTTTTTTTCACTCATAAAAGTGGATAGTTGAGAATGATTGACTGGAATAGTCTAACAATGACTTTGATGGAGAAAACCAGTCTTGGCATCTACCTTCAGTCAATTAGCCAATTCATCTCAGCCCGTCCCATCCCAGGGTCATTATTAAGGGCTCTAGATTGGTGATTTATCGAAAGAACCACTTAGACTGCTATTATTTAATCACGAACGCTACAAACTTTAGAAAAACCCAACAACCCACAGGCGCCTACTTTGGAAGTGAATTGGCTCCTTTATTACTGTTATTTTCCCATCCTGGTGCTAATAAAGCAGTCCAATGGGTTTTGCAAGCAATAATACTAAATTCCGTGTTTCCAGTGTTAGGTGAAATGATGGTGATTCATTTAGAAGATGGTCATTGATAGTGACAAGCATTAGTGGCCAAAGAAGAAATATAATATAATACAGAGATTCCCAATGTTGAGTTGTGATACCTCAAGGAGATGACCTTTTTATGAGATTTGTGGGGTCAATACTGTTTTCATAATACTACTAAGTTTTCCTCTCTAGCATAGTAAATCTTGACAGCTATAATTCACATAAGCACAACCTTTTTTTTTGTTGTTCTTTGAGGGGAAGCTTATTAACTTTTAAAAGTATCAAAGGGTCTTCAAACCAAAAACCTTTAATAACAACTGTTAGGGTAGAAAAAGCAGTGAATTCAAAGTTCAAGTATCTATGTTCAAATCGCAATTCTGTCTCTTATTCCCTATGTGACCTGGGGCAAATTATTTACAATTTCTGGCCAACCTTGTGAAATGAAGCTTTGACTCCAAAGTTATCTTCCAAAAACAGATCAATGAGCCAATGAAAATTCCCAAATGTTTTTCTTTTTAAGTTATGAATCTGTAAGGGGATTCAAAGATCACTTTGCTGAGAGCAGGAGTACCCCTCTCCAATTTTTAGAGTATATTGTAATGAATAACATAGAATAATATGGAAATTATAGATGTCAAGAACAATCCAAATTTAAATCACTCAGTTAGCTTCTCAATAAATTCAGGATTTTTCTTAAGAGGATATTGTAAAATCTGCTAAGGTGATTAATTTTATTTTTAAAAAACTGTTATTAAATTTTAATAATATTAATAAATTAATAATTTTAAATGAAAAATTATTTAAAGGTTCAATTTCCTGATTCCTAATTTTATTGGCTGTAGGAGATATTCATTTTAAATGTATATTTGGAGACCAGCTTATAAAAGTATATTAAATAATAAGGTAAACTTAGTTTTGTATAATCATTATTAATAGCTAATAATATTAGCAATACATATTATATGGTTGTGGTGTTTATCATAATAATAGAGGCAGCTTCATGGTGCAGTGGATAGAGCATTGAGCAAGAAAGTTAAATCCAAATCCAGCTACAGACCTTGGACAAGTCACTGAACCTTCACCCCAACTTCTTCAACTATAGAATGGGAATAGTAATGTTATCTACCTCACAGAGTTGTTATAGAAATCAAATGAGGTATTATTTGCAGGAACACAAGACAGTGACTAAAACATAGACTAATAAATGCTTCATTCCATTCCCCTTCTTTTCCCCCAATGCTAACTCACATTTTATAGTGTTTTGTTTTTAAAATTCATTTTATTTTCAATTTATGGTTAAGAGAAGTACTTCTATAGTACAGTATCATAAAATAGTGCTCTCTAATTATGCAGATGACTCTATAGTCTACACTTTCCAAATGGTACCATATGCAATTTGAGAAAATATTAGATATCCTAAAGTTGCCTTCTCCACAAAGTTTCCCAAGGAAAAGTAAAGATTACTTTCTCCTCAATCCCAAACCATTAGACTAGAAGTTCCTTGCCATTACAAAAGATCTGGACTTTCTTTTTTCTTTTTAAATCCCAGCTCTTAACACATGCATCTAGCAAAGGCATGCTGTGCTGGTGGTGTTGGTGGTGATGATGGTTGTGGTTGTTGTTCAGTCATTTTAGACAGGTCCAACTCTTTGTGTCCTCATTTGGAGTTTTCTTAGGAAAGACACTGGAGTAATTTCTCCAGCTCATTTTACAAATGAGGAAACTGAGGCAAACAAGGTTAACTGAATTGCCCAATTAGAAAGCTGGAAAGAATCTGAGACCAGATTTGAACTCAGGAAGATGAGTCTTCCTGACTCCAGGTCTAGCACTCTATCTATCCACTTTGTTACCTAGCTGCCCGTATCACAGAGTAGGTACTTAATAAATTCTTATTGACTGACTGTCATTTTGTGTTTTCCAATGTGGATTTATTTCAGACCTCTGATTTTATTGCTGTAAGGAATTTTCTAATTTAAAAACTCTCCAACTCAGCATTAATTCAGATAAATAATTCCTCTAACAGTCTTAGAGAGTTGCTTAGGGGCAATGAGAGATTGAGAAATTTATCCACAATCCCAGAGGTAGACCTGTTATTTCTGATTCCAAAGATGGTCTCTCTCTACTCCCAACAATCTAACCCTCCAATGCCTTTCTTTCTTTATGAACAGAAATAGAAAGGACGAAGAAAACTGCCCTTCTTCTAACAGAGAGGAAATAGACAAATATGCATAATGAGACACATTTTCAGCATGACCAATATAAGAATTTGTTTTGCTTGATGGAAAAAAGTAGAAAAAATATTCTGCTTCCTGTTCTTTGCAATTACTCTAGGAACAGCCAGACACATTGAAATCTTCCCAAATAATCTCCTTCTCCCCACCCCTACCCTGTCCAATGACCCTGTGAACTGAGAGCATCTTCAGGGAGCCTCCTATCTGACCAGAAACTTATCACATTAAGTCGGGGACTTATCAACTAGACCATCCAATAAAGAATATTTGACCATTCTCCTTGAACAGTATTACACATAGATACGATATTGAACAAGAGATTCAACTGCAGGATAGGAAAGTCAATAAAAATAGGAGAGACAACAAGGCAGATATCAGATGATATTAAAGTAATGGTGATTCACCATTGGAAAAATGAAAGGAAGTTTCGGAACGAAGCATAATAACTCACATTTTTTAGAACCAACGTACTTTTTGATTTATTAGTGAAATGGCCACTGGAGTTGGGGTCAATAAAAGGTATGTTTTTGGATCTCTTTGCTATTTATTCTGTGTAATCTCACATGAATCATATAATGTATTTCATATTCCAAAAGTGGGGGATGGAGGGAAGAGGAGGTAAAAAAAAAACTATCAGATTAAATATTAGAAGTCTTTCATCCAAGCTTTCCCACAGGCTCTTTGACCATAACCAAGTAAACTATTTAATCTTTCTCAGTTTCATATCTGAAAATAAGTTTGGAAAATATGACTTTTAGGGTCTCTTCTAGTTGTGAGTCTATAGCCTATAATCCTTGAGATTTATGTAAAAAAAATAGGCAATAGGGATCTAAGAAAAGAGCTTAAACACCAGAAATTCCCTGACCATTAATATGGCACCAAAGTCCTTTGTCAAATCCAACTTCAATGGAATGATCATCATAATAAAGCATTCTTTCATAAAATAATAATCTTCTGAGCTTTTTTGTAAGAAATCATGCCAATTTTATTCTAACTAATATTTTAGGGCAACATTATTAAATGCAGTAAGCATATATTATAAATTATTATTTACTCTGAGCCTCAGTTTCCTTATCAGTAAAATAAAGGTAATAATCATCTGAAATTCTTTGAAGAAAACAAAGAATTACTCTTTGCAGACCTCATATCTAAAATTCATAGAGAACTAAGTAAAATTTATAGGAATACAAACCATTCCCCAATTAGTAAATATACAAAAGTTTCATGAAGGAAAATGCTCTGCTTATCCATACAAAGAAATGCTGGATAAAGAATGTTGATCAAAGCATATTTTGAATTATTTTCTTCTTACTCATTTTTTCTTTTGATCTATTTCTTCTACAACTGAGACTAATATAGAAATATGATATGAAAGCCCATGTATATACCATATCAAACTGCCTACCATTTTCAGAACAGGGAATAGAGGGAAGGAGAAACAAATGGAATTTAAAATCTTGTAAAAATGAATACTAAAAGACTACACCTGTATAGTCTATATAGAATTCCATAACTTCTCAATGGAGGGGGGGGTGTATTGGGAGGGGGAAGGGAGAGAATTTGAAAATTAAAATTTTTAAAATGAATATAAAAAATCATTTTTATATGTCACTGGGGAAAAATAAAATGCTATATAAACTATAGTAAAAGATGAAAGCTAAGAATTTTCTTGATGTGTAATTGAGGAAAAATAAAATGCTATTAAAGAAAAATCTTTACATTCTGTGTGTAATATATATGAAAATATTTAAGCTATTCAAACATATATACTATGTTACATGTAATGATACATATATGATAGTCCTTGACTAGTGAATTCATGCCTTTTAACAATATGATTTTTCATTTGTCAGTAATTTATTAAGTGTCTACTATGTGCCACACACTAGCAAAGTATCAGAATTTAGGCTATTAATATAGCTTTATGTAAAATTTTGAATTTATGCTTATAATAGGTCTGTGATTACATTAGCAGTGGGAAAATAGTAAATGATAAATCTCAAGGTAATTCATGATGCATATGGAGATTAGTGACATTCATACATTCAATCAATGATTTTAGAGATCATCAAATCCACCTCCTCTTTTTATAGATTAAGGAGGATATCCAAGATAGCAAACATTAGAAAAGCAGGTCTTCCTTAATCCAACCCGGACACTCTATCCACAATAGCCCAAGGTCATACCACTCAAAGGAACTGGGGGATGGGGGAAAAGTAATTTGAACCCAGCTCTTTCAGAAACCAAGCTTAAAAGGCTATCTAGTTCACTACACTCCTTCTAATACTAATGAAGGGGAAAGAAGTTCTTTTCTTAGTGGTTCTAAAAGATTTTGACCTATTCCTTTCATCTTACTGGAACATGTCAGAGCAGCTCATTATTACTTGTAAAACAATGATATGGTTCAGCTGTGTTTCCTCTTAAAAACATTACAGACTAGTTTGCAAAAGCTAATAATGTAGGGACAGAGGCAGGGCATTAGAAAGGAAAGAGAACAGGTCATTCCTCAATTAAAATCACAGATCAAGGTTAAGTGTGTATGTGTGTGTGTGTGTGTGTATGTATTCATGTGTATTTATTTGCATGCCTATGTATGTGTGGTGGCAAAAGAATTCTTAGAATCTTAGAAGAAAATTTCTGAAGTCAACTAGTCCAAACCCTCCAACCCCCTCTTCATTTTACAGTTGAAGAAATGATATACCATAACTTGTGATGCACATCCCTGAAATTTCCACTTCTTTGCCACCACAAAGAGAGCTACTATAAACATTTTGGAACATATAGGTTTGCTTTCCATAATCATCTTTTAGTAGAGGTACTCATGGGGCAAAGGTTATAGGTAGTTTAAAACTACCATAGGTAGTTTAATAAGTCTTTGGACAGAGCTTCTTATTTGTTCTCCAAATTGATTAGATCAGTCCACACAGCTCCATCATAATTTTCCCCCACCCCCTCCAACATTTCTTGCTTCCCTTCTTTCCCAATCTTAGCCAGTCTGGTAGGTGTAAATGATATCTCCAGGTTGTTTTAATTTGCATTTCTCTAATCAATAATGATTTAGCGCAATTCCTCATATGACATTTTTTTGTAAAAACAAGATTTGCGGATAAGAATTCATTAATGGTAAACATTGTTGGGAAAACTGGAAAGAAGGATGGTAGGAACTGGGCATAGATCAATATCTTATACCTTTTACCAAGATAAGGTCAAAATGGACATGATCTAAATATAAAGAGAGATTTTGGAAGGGAATTAAAAGAACATGGAACATTTTTATTTATGAATAGCAAACAATTTATGAATAAATTAGATGGAAATTTTGAGTTTAAAATGTGAGATTTTGATTATGTTAAATTAAAAGGATTTTGAGTAAATAAAACAAATTTACATAAAATAAAAATGAAAACAAACAATTGGGGGGAATTTTACAGACAATTTATCAGATGAAGGTCTCATAGCTAAAATGTGCAAAGGACCTTATCGAATTTAAAATAAATAATATGTCATTACCCAATCGAAAATGGTCAAAGAATATGAACAGGCAATTTTTCAATGAAGAAATCAATAATACATGGTTGGCAGAACTGTGAATGGAACCATTCTGTGCAAATTCATTTATCCAGCAATACCACTACTAAGCCTATAACCCAAAAAGATCTAAAAAGGGTGGAGAAGAAGGACTAAAATGTACAAAAATATTTATAGCAGTTTTTTGTGATGACTAGAATTGGAAATCAGAAGGTTGCCCATACCAACAGAGGAGTAACTAAACAAGTTGTAAAATATGATTATGATAGAATATTATTGTGCTGTAGGAAATGAGACACAGGATGGCTTTTCAAAAAATATAGAAAGATTTACAAGAACGGATGCAAAGTGAAATGAACAGAAGCCAAAAACCATTGTACCCAGTAACTGCAATATTCCATGATAAAAGACTGTGAATCGGGGCAGCTAGGTGGCACAATGGCTAGAGCAACAGCCCTGTAGTCTGGAATACCTGAGTTCAAATCCAGCCTCAGACACTTAATAATTACGTAGCTGTGTGGCCTTGGGCAAGCCACTTAACCCCATTGCCTTGCAAAAAAAAATCTTCAAAAAAGAAAAGACTGTGAATGATTTAGCTATTTTTAACAAGACAAATGAGCCAAAATAATCCCAAAGTACTAATGATGAAGCATACTATGCACCTCCAAAGGGAAAAAAAAAACCCTTTTATTGTTGAATACAGACTGAAGCATTCTATTTTTCACTTTCAGTCATTCTTTTTCTTTCAATTGAAACTTCTTGTACAAAACAACTAAGTTGGAAATTTTTTTATGGCATTACATATGTATCATCTATATTTGATTGCTTACTATCTAAGGGAGGGGCTGAGAGGAAGGAAGGAATAAAATTTGAATCTCAAATCTTTAAAAACAAGTTAAAATTTGTTTTGACATATGACTGAACAATTGTTTAACCAATTGTTTAACCAATACAATATATTGGTTAAAAAAGGTAGGTGCCCATAAATCGAAGACTATATAAATGAATGATAGTGTAATTAAGTTGAGTATTAGTGAATAGAGCACTAGAGGACCTGGATTCAATTTCCCCCTCAGTCCCTTAAGGGGTCTCTGAACTCCCACAAATTTCTGTCTTAATTTCTCATTTGTAAAATAAGGGGATTGAACTCAATGACCTCTAAGGTCCCTCTGATTCGTAATCTATGATTCTATTAATGGCCAAAAAACCCGATAAACATGAGAAATTCAGCAAAATATAAGTAAAAGAAAATCAATACATCCACGAGAATGGGATGAATAATGATTATACTCATTTCCGTGAAACTAATGCTAAAATAAAGCAGAGCTCTGACTAATTATAATACTGGTCAATCTCATTTCTAGAGAAAAGAGGGAAAACATCTCCCTGATTTCTGTTGAGGCTGACACAGAGGAGGCAGTCAGTATATGATATATGCTGTCATAAGTGATCCCTATTTAAATTGGTTTTGCTTAATTTTTTTTCTTTCTTACTTGGCATAATTCATTGGGTTTGGAGTAGGGTGATGTGGAGATGATATATTTATAAATGATTTTGATGCAAAAATAAAAGACTAATAAAAGTTGATTTTAAATATAACTTCTTCATAATGATATCAGACAAGAAGCCACTAGATAGATGTAGCCGCAGCCTCAGCTCTGGGCATTCAGCGGAATCCTACTTCATGGTGAGTGAGAACAGGACAGTAGCTTCCTAGATGATCCTCAGGCTGGCACTAATATCTACCTTAAATGTGGGCCTTGCAACACAATATTAGTTTGAATGATATAAGTTTAAAAAATTGTCATCAGAGAAGCACCCATTCTGCAGTAAAACATAAACCAATAAATATGTGGATCTAATGGAAAAAACATATTACAACAAATGCTATTTTTTGCAAGTCCATTAAGGAGAAGAGAAGAGTCCAAATGGCTCATCTTGGCCAAGATTCTAAGAAGCTTACCCAGATAACGACCTCATGAATTATCAGGAGAGAAGATTAATCATTAATGTACTCAGTAAGCATCCTTTTCTCCACCAGCCCCCACATTATGGCAAGACACACAATCTGATTTATTACTTTGTGTATGGGGAATCTTCTCAACAGTATCCTTATTTTTAACTGCCTCTCTTTCCCGGCATCCTGCCCTATCCTCATCGCAACAAGGGGCAGAACTCAGCTATGTTCACCCACTCCCAGACAGACAGGCAGAGGACTATGATGTAGCAACACTTAAGTCAGAGAAATTAAGAATAAAGGGGCAGGGACCACCATGAGGAGGCTATACCAACTCAGAATTTAAAGGAACTTGGATTCCAACTAGGTCAGAACAGTCTCTGTAAAGTTATCTGGGGCAAGGACTAAGATGGGTGTTAAATGGATTCCAAAATGTAGGGAGAGTCTGAAACACCTTTGAGGTTTAAACCCTGTGACATCTGTCATAAAATAGAACTTAGAAATAAATAATAAAGACATCTGAAGGGAAGAAAAATCTTAAATTGCCAAAGATCTCAAGGGAAGAAAATTAAGCTAGGAATTCAAAACACAGCAAATAATTTTATATATTGATGGATCAAGGAAGATGGTCACAGAGGTATTTAAACAGTGCAAACAACTCTAAAAATTGCAAGACAAAGGAATGAACCAACAGTCACTTAGGACTCTACTCCCAAGAAAACATGAAAATAAAGCAGGATGTTCCAATGTGTTTCAAGAGAAAAATAAGAATCTTGAGTGAATTTGAAAGGAGGCAAATGGTTTTTACATAAGTAATTAGAAGAATAAAAGATTTTAAATCTGCTCTGGCAGATAGGGATAGAGTTTTTGAGCAAACAAATGATAAAAGTGGCTAGTGGGAGGGAAAATGGTCAGACATTTGGTTATATAAGATTTAAGTTTGTGCACAAGAAAAACCAGTTCAGCTACAATTAGAAGAGAAGCAAGAGCCCAAAGAGCAATAAAATGATCATATCCTTTGACCCAGCAATTCCAATTCTAGGGTATAAAACCAAAAGAAATTATTAAAATGGGGAATGTCCCATATGTTCAAAAATATTTATAATGGTTCTTTTTATAGTGACAAAGAATTGGAAATCAAGGGGAATGCCCATCAATTGGGGAATGACTGAACAAGTTGTAGTATATGAATGTTCTGGAATACTATTGTTCTATAAGAAAGCATAAATGGTCAGATTTTAGAGAAGCATAGAAAGAATTACCATGAACTGAAGCTGAGCCAAGGGAACAGAATCAAGAGAACGAATTAAGCAACAACATTGTTGTGAGTTGATAAATTAGGATGGATGCAACTCCTCCCAGCAGTTCACAGATCAAGGACCACTCTGGAAGATTCATTATGGTCAAGGCCATTCACATCTAAACAAAAAAACAAAACAATACAAAACCACAGACGTATATGTTGTTCACTTTTTTTAAATTTCTCTTATTTTTTTCCTCCCCACCTCATGGTTTTCTTTATTTTCCCTTAGTCCTAATTCCTTTTACACAAAATGACTAATATGTAAATATGTTAAACACAACTGTACAAGTGCAACTTTTATCAGACTGTCACCCAGGGGAGGGGAAAGGGAAGGAAGGGTGGTAGAAAATTGTATAACATAAATTTGCAAATGGATGAATACTTAAAAATTACCAAAACATGTAACTGGAAAAGTTATTTTCAAAAAAGTTTCAAAAAAAAAAAGAAGAGAAACAGGGAATAGAGTCAAGAAGGGGAGAAGAGGAAATTTTTTTGCAAATAAGAATCTAATTTCTAAGATATATAGGGAACTTAATCAAGTTTATAAAATTCCCCAATTGATAAATGTTCCAAGGATATGGGTAGAACTATAAACTGGTCCAACTATTCTGGGAAAAATGTGAAACTATGCCCAAAGTCCTTTGAAATTGTTTTCTTTGGCTCAGTGATACTATTACTGGGTATAGACCCAAAGAGATCAAAAAAAGAGGAAAAGTCCCCACCCATATCAGCTTGTTGTGGTGGCAAAGAATTAAAGAGAGGGGGTGCCCATCAATTGGGGAATGTCTAAAGAAGTTATGGTCAATGAATCACTGGATACTATTGTGCAATAAGAACAATCTTCTAATGAAAGATCATTCCCCAATTGATAAATGATAATAGAATATTAAAAGGCAATTCTCAGATGAAGAAATTAAAGCTATCTGTAGCCATATGAAAAAAATGCTCTAAATCATTATTGATTAGAGAAATGCAAATTAAAACAACTCTGAAGTACCACTTCACACCACTCTGATTGGCCAACGTTCTCTAAAATGAATTAGTCAATGCTGGAGGGGATGTGGGAAAAGTGGGACACTAATTAAAGCATTGTTGGTGGTGTGAACAATTCTAACCTTTCTGGACAACAATTTGAAACTATACTAGGGGGGTAATAAAACCTCATACGCTTTGATGGAGCAATACCACCACTAAGTCTGTATCCCAATGATCAAAAATATTTACAGCATCTCTTCTTGGAAATTAAGGAGATGCCCATCAATTGGGGTTTGGCTGATCAAATTGTGGTATATGAATGTGACAGAACACTATTGTTCTATAAGAAATCATGAGGGATGGGATTTCAGAATAACCTAGAAAGACTTCAGAGTAACCTAGAAAGATTTCAGAATAACCTGAGTGAAGTGAGCAGAACTAGACAAACATTGTACACAGTAACAGCATCTGGGTGATGATTAATTATGATGGACTTGCTTATTTCAGCACTACAATAATCAAAAATAATTCTAAAAGAATTGTGATGGACAATACCTTCTAACTCTGAAGAAGGAAATACAGAATTTAAATTCAGAGTAAAGCTTCAATTCAAAAATCTTCAATTTTTTTTAAGTTCCTATGTATTATATATTTTTCTCTCCAATATTTTTCCTGTTTTATTTTTATTCTTCTTTCACAACATGATTAATATGGATTTATGTTTAACATACTGAAACATGTATCACCTTTATTAGCTTGTTTTCTATCGGGGGAGTCGGGAGGGAAGGGATGGAAGGAGAAAAAGATGTGAAACTCAAAAGCTTCCAAAAAAATAATTGTTGACAGCTATCATTGCTTGTAGTTGGGAAAATAAATAAATAAAATATTCTCTAAAAAATGAAAAAAAATGATTGAGAGTTGTCAAAGAAATCTGAGAAGACACATATGAATCGATGAAAGTAAAATTAGCAAATCAGTAGAATGATTCATACAATAATAATATTGTAAATATAGATTTGGCAGACATAGGAACTCTGATCAACAAAATAATCAACCACAGATCCAGAAGACTCATATTATTCACCTCCAGATAGAAAAGTGAGGGACTCAAGGATTCATTTTGTGTTTGTGTGTGTTTGTGTGTGAGTGTGTGTTTGTGTGTGTTTGGTTTTGGGGAAGGGGGGTGGTTTGGCCATTACCGATGCAGAAATTTGTTGTTTGATCTTTGCATGTGATTTGGGTTTGTTTTTTGTTTTGTTTTGCTTTGTTTTGTTTCTTAAAGAGGGTAAGAGAGAGAGAGAGAGAGAGAGAGAGAGAGAGAGAGAGAGAGAGAACTCAAACTGTAAAATAAAATAAAATTGAACTTTTAAAATAAAAATGAATGTTTTTAAGATATCATGATTAAATGGTATAACTCAATGTTAGCTGAGAACATGGTTCAATCAATCAGCCACAGGCATTAGAATAAATATGGAAAAGTCCTTGATTAGCTAGCATAATGATACATAGGAAAAACATTTGGACTTACTAAGGAAACTTCAAAATATCCCAATGTATGGGCCATATATCAAACCAGAGGATTCCTTCAGAACCCCAGAGACTAGAAAATAAGGGGGGATGAACTTTCCACCTAAACCTCATCTTGATTTTCTCTAAATCCTAAATACTTTGCTTATATTAAGCTCTTAAAATATGTTTTATCATTCCCTTTCTTTAATTCAGAATGAAGTAAATGAATCCAAGGAAATAATATACACCTTAGCAATGTAAATGGAAAGGCCAAAAATGATGAAGCAGAACACTATGTAATAAAAATGATCGTATTTGGTTTTAAAGAAAAGTTGAGAAAAAGGACTTTACTCCCTTGCCTATGGAGATGGGGGGCTACAATTAAGGGATTTTGCATATACCATCAAACACCAGATAATTAGGTTACTTTTTTGTTTGTTTTTTCTGAGATATTTTTCTCTCTTTTTAAATTTATGTTACAAGAAATGACTTGATGATATGGGTTGGAGAGGAGAGAATATATTCAGAAATGATGTAAAAATAAAAAGCATCCATTAAAAATAGATAAGCCTTAGCCTTATAAGAACAGGCCCTAATCGATCTATCACTCATAGGCTTTAAAGTAAAAATGAAATTTTTAAATAAAGTTGATATAGAAAATTCTGTTTCTTTTAATAATTAGTAAATATACAATTATAGCAATAATTGCCTTTTGGTATTCTTAGTTTTAATTCATTCTTCTTCACTCTGCTTTTTCTATTTATTACATTTCAGTTACTTGAAAGTACATTTTGGTTGTTAGAAATTAAAAATTTGTTTATAAAACTAAAAAATAGCTTACTCCAGCTTTTGATGGAATAAATTTTCCAAGGTACCATATTTCTCCTTGGTTATAAAAATTCATCACTATTATAACTGAATGTAAATTCCCTTTTCAATCCATATCTTGATTATGAGGTAGCCTGCTAGACTCTGCTTCAGTTTTATTCAGATTGCTGTTGGGCCATATTTGAATTTCCAAAGTTGAAAAGTAAAAAGAAAACATACCTGACTGTCCAAATTCAAAATTTTAGCTTCAAAATTCAATATACTAGGTAGACATTTGGAGGGAGGGGAGAATGCCTCAGATTAATATTGAAAGAGTCAAAGACAGAGAGAGACAGAGACAGAGAGAGAGAGAGAGAGAGAGAGAGAGAGAGAGAGAGAGAGAGAGAGAGAGAGAGAGAGAGAGAGAGAGAGAGAGAGAGAGAGAGCTGAAGGGTCTTGATCAATCATCATCAGATCAAAAGGGTCCTGATATATTTGGCTAGAGTATTGGAGAAGGGGAAAAGACCAAGTTGGAGGAAGCAGAAATAGCCCTACTCCATCACTATGGAAAACAGTGAGATGGAAATTCTCATACTGTCACAGATATTTTTGTACTTTTTAGTCATTGACTTTGCCTCATCTAGCAACAGGAGCAAAAGAAATGAGAAATTAGATGAATTTAGAGAACAGAACTAAAGCCAAGAAAATAGGCATGATATCATGGAGATGGAGGATTTCAATTCTCAATGGCTGTTCTCTCTCTCTCTCTTTGCCAATAACAGAGCAAGTAATAATGTCTTCAATTGCCTTTGTCATCATTTCATCCCTCAAAAAGTGAGAGAAGCAAGCATGAGAATTTCTATTCTCTATCTGATTTTCAATATTGAATAGGAACTAGTTCTTGGAAAAATGATGAGAAATCTAGGGAAAAAAACTGGTGTAGATTTTATGACTGAGAGGAAGAGGCAAACCCTTAGATTGGGGAAAATCTTATTTCAAGAATTCAGAGGAAAATTCTACAAGTTAAGTGATTCCAGAAGGACCTGGAAGTGTTCAAGAATGAAATTCTAGAGATACAAAAAATAAATATTAAATAGAGATGCAAAAGGGGGAATTGTCTGAAGGTGAAGGTATAAATATGGATACTCATGGAAATCATAAACCATCTTAGGGTTGTTTTATTTTGCTTTGCTTTTAAAATGTCAAAGATAGAAGCAAGGTCAGATAACAGATGTTGCATATATGTGTTATGGCCCTGGAAAAATAGTGGGAATGTTATATTTAAGAATAGACTAGATCTCACAAGAGAAGTCAAGGATCATAGCTGCACTTTGTTGTTCTTTGTTTGTTGTAGTTATATATTTTTTTGATTTAGAAATAATGACAGAAAAAAAAGGAGAATCAAAGAAGAGATTGGATTTTGTTTCTGGTGAATGGAAAAATGATAACAAGAAAGAGAAGACAAAGGACAAAGCTATTCAGTTCTTGCTCTTGTTTCTCTGCCAAGAAAAGTAATCTTTGCTTATAAGAGAGAAAATAAAAATGGCTAACAAAAAGAGATAAAAGAGAGCATTTAGTTGTACTTGATGAATTCATGCCATTTGACTCCGGTAAATTATTTTTTCAGGTACTAAAATAACTGAGCCATTGTCAGTAAAAATTGATAAAATTATGGACCATAAAATTGGAGAAGAGCAAATGTTGGTCTAAAATTCAAAAGGAAAAGAAAAGAGTCTATCACCTATTTCCATAGGAGAGTAAACTTGAATTTGTTTCTGGGGAAAATGTTAAAACAGACCATTAAATAAATGGCCGATGAGGATCTGGAAAGGGAAGCAGAAATTACAAAAAGACAACTTGGCTTCATTGAAAAAAAGATTAATCCAGAATAACTTTATTTCCTTTTTTTGGACAATTGTTAAAAACCAGATAAAATTAATTCAGTAGGCATAATTCACTTAGATTTTTAGTTAAGTTTTTGATAATATACCTCAATTTGTTCAGGTGGAGAAGATGGAAAGATAATAATATTTTGAGATGTATACTGAAGAGATTGGGTGCTTGAATTCAGAGTTAATGGATAAGGTCAAGGTGATAAAAAGCAGAGACAAATTTAGGCTTGATAACAAAGAAATTTCCTAAATATTTGTACTATTCCAATATGGAATATGCTGCCAAAGAGGAGTTAGTTTACCATTCTGAAGGCTTTCCAGAAAAAAGCTTTATAGCCACTTGTCTTTGAGGGTACTTCTATTTCCAACCAATTATTGAATGATCACTAAAATGTGAATCACTATTATAATATTATAAATCATTAGTGATGAATACTATCATAATTTGTTATCTACTCTTACAATTGTTATATTTGGTAAGGGAGTTTTCAATCTATTTAATCCAAGGATTGTTAAAGGGCTATATCTTTTGTTAGATAACTAGGTCATGCAATGAATAGAGTGCCAGACCTGGAGACAAGATGATTCATCTTTGTGAGTTCAAATCTGATATAAGTGACCCTGGGCAAGATGCTGTTTGCCTCAGTTTACTCATATGTAAAATGTGCTGGAGAAATAAATGGAAAACCACTTTGGTATCTCTGCCAAGAAAACCCCAAATGAGGTCATGAAGAGTTGGACACAATCGAAACAACTGAAAAACATATTTTTTGAACAAGGAGTTCATTCAAGCCTCAAATCATGTCACTACATAGTTTATCCATAAGGTCAATGGCCCAGATAAGCAGTTATTCCACTTCACTAAAATGATGATTCTGGGCATCTAAAAGAGAAAACAATGCTTCAATAATTTCTTCCTATAACTCTGCCCAAGTCCATGAAAATATTAGTTAATCACTCACTGCCCATTTTCACTAGCATTCATTTATTTGCCATAAGAGTAATGAGACTAGTTTTTCTACATACTGGTCTAGTGCTTTATATTATAGATGAGCTACCGATGATCATTCAGGGTAGATTCTCCCACAGAAGTACAAAGTCGTACAAAAAAAAAGAGAAAGTGGTTGGAGTTAGAAGTCAGGAATTTATGGTTTGACCCGATACTTATCAACTATGTGACCTTGGGAGGGGAGAGAGAAAGATAGACAGAGAGAGAGAGACAGACAGACAGACAGACAGAGAAAGAAGAGAGCAGAAAATAAGTTTATTAATTTATTCTATTTTATTTGTTTTTATAATTATATATAATTATATTTCCTATATAATTATATATGTGTTCATTATTGTATATATTTGTGTATATTTTATATAATTATTTGTTTATAAATATATACTTATAATTTCTATAATATTCATTTATGACATTTATTAAGTGCCTATAATAGATTGCTCTGAGTACTTTCAAATATTATCAAATATGTTCTAGATGTAATTTCTTTTAGTTATTGTTGCTGTTTTGTTTTTACAAGGTAATGGGTTTAAGTTACTTGCCAGAGGTCATACAAGCTAGATAATTATTAAGTGTCTGAAGCTGGATTTGAACTCAAATCTTTTTGACCCCAGAGCCAGTGCTCTATCCACTAAGACACATAGCTGCCCTGGTGCATTTTCTTTTATCTGCAAAATGAGGATAATGAGCTGGTTTATAGGGTTGTTAGAAGGATCTGCTGAATTTGTTTCTTTTTTTTAGAAAGATTTTATTTATTTTGAGTTTTACAATTTTTCCCGCATTCTTGCTTCCCTCCCCCCACCCCCCACACAAAGCATTCTTTTAGTCTTTACATTGTTTCCATAGTATACACTGATCTCAGTTGAATGTGATGAGAGAAAAAATCATATCCTTAAGGAAGAAAAATAAAGTATAAGAGATAGCAAAATTACATAATAAGATAACGGTGGGCTTTTTTCCCTAAATTGATGGTAATAGTCTTTGGTCTTTGTTCAAATTCCACAATTCTTTCTCTGGATACAGATGGTATTCTCTATAGAAGATACCCCAGAATTGTCCCTGGTTGTTGCACTGACAGAATGAGCGAGTCCATCAAAGTTGATCATCACCCCCATGTTGCTGTTGGGGTGTACAGTGTTTTTCTGATTCTGCTCATCTCACTCAGCAATTAGTTCATGCAAATCCCTCCAGGCTTCCCTGAATTCCCATCCCCCCACTAACAATAGTGTTACATGACCTACATATACCACAGTTTGTTAAGCCATTCTCCAATTGAAGGACATTCACTTAATTTCCAATTCTTTGCCACCCCAAACAGGGCTGTGCAAGTGATGTTTTTACCCTTTTTCATCATCTATTCAGGGTATAGACCCAGTGGTGATATTGCTGGATCAAAGGGGGTGCACATTTTTATTGCCCTTTGGGAATAATTCCAAATTGCTCCCCAGAAAGGTTAGATAAATTCGTAGTTCCACCAACAAAGCATCAGCATCCCAGATTTCCCACATCCCTTCCAACATTGATCATTTTCCCTTCTAGTCATATTGGTCAATCTGAGAGCTGTGAGGTGGTACCTCAATTAATTTGCATTAATTTTTGTTTCCCAATCAGTAATGATTTAGAGCAATTTTTCATATGACTAAGGATAGTTTTGATTTCCTCATCTGTAAATTGCCTTTGCCTATCCTTTGACCATTTCTCAATTGGGGAATGGCTTGTTTTTAAAAAAAAAATTTGACTCAGTTCTCTGTATATTTTAGAAATGAGACCTTTGTCAGAAATAATAGTTTTAAAAATTGTTTCCCAGATTACTACATTTCTTTGAATTTTGGTTACAGTGGTTTCATCTGTGCAAAAGCTTTTAATTTAATGTAATCAAAATCATCTAGTTTGTTTTTAGTGCTCTTTTCCATCTCTTCCTTGGTCATAAACTGTTTCCCTTTCCATAGATCTGACAAGTAAACTACTCCTTGATTTTCTAATTTGCTTATAGTATTGTTTTTTATGTCTATGTCCTATATCCATTTGGATCTTATCTTGGTATAGTGTGAGGTGTTGTTCCAATCTAAGTTTCTTCCATACTAGCTTCCAATTTTCGCAGCAGTTTTTATCAAAGAGAGTTTTTCATCACAATAACTGGACTCTTTGGGTTTATCAAAAAGCAGAGTACTATAATCATTTCCTGCTATTGTACCTAGTCTTATTTCACTGGTCCACCACTCTATTTCTTAGCCAATACCAGACAGTTTTGAGGACTGATGCTTTATAATATAATTTTAGATCTAGTAGGGATAAGCCACCTTCTTTTGCACTTTATTTTTCATTGACTCCCTGGAAATTCTAGACCTTTTATTTCTCCATTTGAATTTACTTACAACTTTTTCTAACTCATTAAAGTAATTTTTTGGAATTTTTATTGGCGCTAAACAGGTAGTTTATGTATGTATGTATATATGTATATTCTGATCTAAGAAAACATACTCAAAGGTCTCTGGAAGCAGGTCAGTAACTTTATTGAATGTTCTGGTTTTCACAGACATTGATTCCATCTTGTCAGTACATCCTTTCTCTCCACTTCTCACTTTTACAGTCTTCCCACCATCCCCTATACCAGTTACAGGCTCTTGGTACCAATTGCCTGAAATGTTCTCATCTCCTTTTTCAAACCCCTCCAGTCCATACTCCACAAAGACATTTTTGTTCGTTCACTTGTCTAGTTTCTTTGTGACCCTATGGACTTATCCATAGAATTTCCTAAAGATATCAAAATAGTTTCCCATTTCCTTCTTCAATGTGTCCCATTTTACAGACGAAGAACTAAGGCAAATGGGCATTAAATGATTTCCCTAGGGCTACTCAACTAGTGTCTAAAGCCAGAATTGAACTCGGAATGTCCTGATCCAGTGCACTACCTAGTTGCCCTGATTCCAAGTTTCCCTTCTTTCATTTGAATCCAATTCATCAGATCAATGAATCTTTCATCAATGCTAGATTTTTCATGAAACCTGCCTGCCCATTCCCTGTTGTAATATCACCTAGCTCTGTTTTTAATTCTAAAATGAGCATCTCACCACCATCATCATCACCATCCCCATTCATGCAAAATAATATTCAGCTTTGGAATTTAATCCCCCCCCGCCGCCGTCCAATGCTGGTGTCTTTAATTTGATAGAGTTTTTGTAATGGCTCATGTGAAATCTAGAGAAGCGATGTGTAGCATTTTTTAAAAGCCTACAGATCTGTCATAAAATCCATTACCCATTACAAATTGTCCTTCCTTTGGTGGAAAGTAACTATGGAAAGTTTAGAAGAATTTTCAAAATAATCAAGGCTGACAGCTAGCTGCTTCTTCAGATAGGAAAGTTGAGGCTAGAAGTGTGGGACAATTGAATATAGCACTTTAAATATCTTTTTGTTCAGCTTTGGAAGTAGTCCAGACAGTAGAATATGGATGAAATATGCCCTGAACTGAGGCTCTTCTCACATTTCAGACTCAGAGCTTGTTTAACTACTTCTTAGGCTGGCTACATGTACATCAAGGAAAGGTTGTGAGAATTCCCCTGGGGAAGACGTATACCCCTCTATAATGCATAGTCTTAAATAGTAAATGATGTGATTTGCTCGTGGTCACACAGCCAATATATGTCATGGCTCTCCTTAGTTGTTCCTGCCAATAGCTATACTCACAAATCACAGGACTCCCCAAATTAACTATAAAGGACACTAAGAAAGACATCAGTCTCCAGAGGGAAAAAACTGATAATAGAAATATTTATAGAATAATTTTACATATATGTAAATAAGTATAGAATATGTGGAAAGACACTATCTGCCTCCAAAAAAGTGATAAATAGAAATATTTCTAGAATAATTTTATATACATATGTAAATATATATATGGTATATATACACACACCAATATGTGTCTAATGGTAGCCAACTCTAAAACCAGAGTGCAAGGGAAGAAAAGAAAAAAAAAGAAATATACATTTTAATGTTCTCATATATTTAAAAAGAATAACAAGTTATCCATAATAGATTTGCAATTTCACATGCAGTCACCTTTTTATTATACTGCTTTAGAAATGTTTTGCTTTGTTCCATAAATTGTTACTTTTATTTTATTAACTTATATACTACAATAAGAATTTCCAAAGCATAGTGCAGAAAAGGTGATGATTGTACATTTTTATCCCCAAAATAAAGAAAATCAAAATTAAATAAATAAATGATCAAAACTGGACTAAAGCTCTAGCACACAAAAAAAGACCTTAGAGGCCATAAAGTCTACTCCTCCCCTCCCCATTTTATAGATGAGGAAAATGAGGTTTAACAAGGTTAAATTACTTGCCCAGGGCAGCACAGGAAAAAAAAAATGCCTACTCAGGATTTGAATCTTGAACTCAAATCTTCCTGATTCCAAAGTGATAATTCCATCACCACCATGATCACTCTGAGAAATTGATCTAAGAGATGGATCTTTGAAACAGTCACTTAACTAATGTAAAAGATTCCCACTATTTTGCAGTTTTCCTATGGCATAAAACTAGAAAGGTATCAGTTAGTTTGCATAGAGATATAGTTAAGGAGATCTTGTTAGTTAGGAAGTTCAAATCTTGCCTCAGACACTTACCAACTGGATGAGTTACTTAACCTCTCTCAGTCTCAGTTTCCTTATCTGTCAAAGGCAAATGGTGGAATTCTTATACATAGTTAAGTCACTGTTTCAAAGATTCATCTCTTAGATCAATCTCTCTGAGGGAAATTAGTGGTGGTGAAATTACCACCTTGGAATCTTGACTGGGAACTTACCTGTGCTCCCCTGGGCAAGTAAGTTTGCCTCCTTAAGTCTCATTTTCCTTATCTATAAAATGGAGAGGAGGGAAGTAGACTTTATAGCTTCTAAGGTTTTTTTTTTAGCATTAGATATTTAGTACTAAGTTTTATTTATTTATTTAAATTTGATTTTCTTTATGACAGGGTTGCAATAAGGATTGAATTAGATAATTTATACATACACACACATATATATAGGGATATATATATATGTATATATATATATATATACATATATATATCCCTTTGCAAATCTAAAATTCTAAATAAATGCTGGCTATTTTTATGATAATTATGATGATGGTGGTGATGATGGCAACTAGGTGGTATAGTGGTTAGAGTGCCAGACCTAGACTCAGAAAGATATGTGCTTAAACCCTCCCTCAGACATTTACTAACTGTATGACCCTGAGCAAGCCTGTTTGCCTTGATTTCTTCATCTGTATAATAAACTGAAGAAAAAATTAGCAAACCAATCCAGTATCTTTACAAGAAAACTCCAAGTGGGTCAACTGAAATGACTTAACACCAAAAATTCATTATTTTAATTTTATTATCATATCTTTGTGATGTTTTTTGCTTTTTTGTTTTTTAGTTTTTGCAAGGCAATGGGGTTAAGCAACTTGCCCAAGGTCATACAGCTAAGCTATAATTAAGTGTTTGAGGCTGGATTTGAACTCAATTGTCTTGATTCCAATACCGTTGCTCTATCCACTGGACCACCTAGTTGCCCCATTGGTGATGTTTTAAAATTTGTTGTTCCTGTTAACTATGATCACGAAACTGTCTTGTATCGACTCTCCAATGAACAAACTATCAAAAATCATAGAGACTCCTCACTAGAAATGTGGTCACCAGATGATCACTCTTTGGGGGAAATATATGAATACAGTCTACTTAAAGTAGAGAGAAGACGAGATGCTTGGATAGGTGAAATAATAAAATAGAAGCAAATTATCCAAATGCTTGCATTTTCTGGTTATCTGTATAACAATGCCATATCAATGTAATTCCAGGATGTATTTTCCCATTCTACAACTCTCAAGTGGCCTTTTAAAATGATCTCACAGATACATTCTTTACTACACAAAACACAGAATTCACTAGGTTTGCAAGACTCATTTGTCTTCCTTGAACTAGAATTAAAGTATGCAGCAAAAACACCTTCGTTTTCTATCTTTTTTCTGGTTCCTTTTTGTTTTGTTTTGTTTTTTAAACTAGTCATGTCTGAGAAAGCAAGGACGAAGCTCTCATCCCATCAGGGTCCTTGAAATGAAACTTAACATTTGACTTTGCTATTGCTTCAATCTCTATGGTGTCTATTTTTTTCAGATTCTTAGCAAAAGAATATTGAAGATGTCTATGAGCTTGTGAGTCTTGAAAAGTCAGGAGATGGAGGCAGCTAGGTGGCACAGTAGATAGAGCACTTGCCCTTGAGTCAGAAGGACCTGAGTTCAAATTTGACCTCAGACATGTAATAATTGCCTGTTTGACCTTGAGCAAGTCACTTAATCCCATTACCTTAAATAAATTAAAAAAAAAAGAAAAAAGAAATAAAAGTCAGGCAATCAATCAATCAGAATTCTAGGAGCTAAAGCCCAAGCCAGGACTTTCCATAAGCCACAAGATAAGCCCCCATTGACCTACCCAGTGCAGCAATAGGAGAGGTAAAGAATCATCTATGCATCTACTATTTGTGAGTATGTGTGTATGCATGATTATATCTGTGTAATCACACAGATTTTGGAAGTGTCCTTTGGAGATTCAATGTTGTATTGTGCTTATTTTTTAAATTTGTAACAAAGAACTCTTTGCTTAGTTAGGAGTTCATAAATAGAGTTCATCTCAATCTGCCCTTTTTTCCTTTGATGTTTTATTGTTTTGAAGGCTTTGCACCCCACTCTCAAATCAGTGACATCACTATCTCAGTTTTGTAGCTGGGTTTTATATGCAAAAGGAGATGTCACTTTTTCCAGGCTACCTCTAATTCATTTGAGATTATCTTTGATTGGGTAGCCCAGGATGGGTTGGCATATAATGGTAAGACTGGACAAAGTCTTGGGCAAATCCTTTTATCTCTCTAGGTCTCAGATTACTGATCTGCAAAATGGGGATATCCTACTTACATTTCCTATCTCATGTGTCTTCTTGTAAGAAAAGTGCTATGTGTGAAGGGCTCAGCAAATTTTTTACTGATATTTTTATCAGCATTACAAAAATAGGGTCAGTTTTAGTTCTCAAAATCCAAGAAGGCAACCATCTATCTTCTTCCAGTCTTATCCGTGTCCTCCCACATATCCTCCATCAAGAATTTGTCTAATTCACTGAGACCTTCTTTAGTGCCTTTTAACATTCCATGGGTATCAGTTTAGCACTTGGGTATCTGTCCCTATCTTTGCCAAGAAAACCCCAACTGGGGTCACAAAAACTCAGAAGTGATTGGAATAACTGAACAGCAAAACAAGTCTGTCCCTAACCCTTCACCCTTTTCTTCCTACAGATATCCAAATCCAATCAATTCAGGATGAATCCATTAAGCATGAACTATGTGCCAGACTCTGAAATGCAGAAAATACAAAGACAAACAAATTCTTTCTTTTTAATAGAGACAGAGACTCAACTTTTGATTTCATTGCTCTAGGTGAGAAAGTTGTTTTAATGTGTGAAGACCCCCCCTGCTCAAATTCTAATCAATATCAATCAATCTGATATGATTATAAACTATGCATATTAGGTCCCAGGACTGTGAAGGGTAGATGGTAAAATCACTTGCACAGTCATAGGAACTAGCTAGAGGCCCTCCACCCTTGTTTTTCATTGTCTTGGTGACAAAACCCAATGCGGCAGAGGTGACTCAACTACATGGAAAATTCTCCAAATTGTTTTGATACCTCTGAACCATTTTCTCTTGTCCAACACAAGAAAGTGACCATCTTATTATTACTATCTTATGATCATCTAGTCAGTATATATATATATATATATATATATATATATATAACCTGTGTCATCTCCTATTGCCTAACCTAAAAAGTAACCCACTCATTTTGTGACCACCTAGTCAGCAAAGATATTTTTGCCTTGCCAACTTAGGAGCCTACTGACATATTGGTTTGCCTGTTTTACTCTGTGCATCATATGCCAACCAATGAGATATTGGAGCCCTGGGAGGAAAGGGGCTCTCAAATCATGAGAAGATCTGAGGTCCACTTCAGTAGAGGGATTCTTTGATAAAGTGCTATTGGCAGAGGCCTGCCTCAGTCTCTTTCATAGTGGGTAGGACAATTTTATTCACCACATAGGTAAATCCCAGATAAAGATACTCCCTCAAGCAAGGCAGGTATGTACCTTTTCTGCAAAATAAATTCCTTTAGAGTTTCCTAAAACAGAATGCCAATCTTTGACAGAATTTAGAACATAGAGAACAAATTTAAAATACAATTTAGTTATAGTTAGCAAAATAAATAGAATTAGGGGTGGCTGGGTGGCGCAGTAGATAGAGTACCAGTCCCAGAGTCAGGAGTACCTGAGTTCCAATCCAGCCTCAGACATTTAACAATTACCTAGCTGTGTGGCCTTGGGCAAGCCACTTAACCCCCATTGCCTTGCAAGAGAACCCCCCCAAAATAAAAATAAATAAATAAAATAGAAATAGAAAAAACATGGACAATGTTAATTTTTGGTTTTCTAAGGCCATAGTACACATAGATATGGTCCACAGGGACTATCATGTATGCTTTAATGGCTCCATTTCTATTTGAGTCTCACACCATTGACCTAGAACACAGAAAGGGTTAGGTGATTCTCTCAGGGTAACACCACTAGTATACTTAAGAAGTGAGATTTGAACCCATTCCAATGCTAGTTACACTATGGCATGCCATCTCTCAATTTTTAATGACAAAATATTATCTTTAATGTAACTCATTTATTAAACATATAGAGCAAAGAATAAGTGAGAAAAATGGAAAGTACACTGGGTATCCCAAAAGTCTTAGTGAAGTTTTAAACCATTTTAGTTTTTATTAGTTATTAAAGCTTAAACTTCACTAAGACTTTTGGGACACTGTGTAGAAAAATACCTCAGTCTTAACAGGGAACATTTTGTCTTCTCCCACATGTTTCAACTCATTTGAAATTGTTTTATTATTTTATTTTTAATTCTAAAACCTATCATTGAAATGTTCTATTAATACTGCTTTAATACCAGGTTCTTAAGAGTAACAATGACTTTCCTTATACTTAGGCTGTTATTATTTTTTTTATTTTATTTTACTTGATTCTTTGGGCAACATTTCTCCCCTTTGCCCCTTGAGGAGCCCAAAGTAAATCTTTTTTTTTTCTCTTTGGCTCTCTTCTTCCTTTCCTGTGGAGGAATATGACATCATTGGATTTGCCTCTGCTGGTTCTAATTAATGAAACATCTTTTAGTGAATGACTCACCTATCACTCAGCAAACTGGCTTTTTAAAGAACCCAGATGATCTTGAATCCCAACTTGGTTACAAATCATTAAACACAACAATTATAAGTTAAAATAAAACCAGGTCCCTTGATTTCTATACACAGATACCTTGATGTCTGTACATTTTAACCCTGGAAATTATCATCTCGTGGAGGGCAGGGAACATTCCAAGTTTATCTTTGTGCCCCTAGCACTTTGGCACTGTTATATATACTTAATAAACATTTTCTGAATTGTTATTGAATTAAACTAACTTGAAGGTGTTTTGTTCCCTTAGGATCCTCTCGGTGACAAGCTAATAGAAAGATAGAGATAAGAGTCATATGGGGTGTATTAGCATGAAAGGGCTCTAACTGACACCATTAAAAAACTTACTTGGTAAAAAGATCAAAGATCTATTGAAATATTAGATTATTGTGCTTCCTCACTCACCTAGTCAAACGGGTCCCAAAGCTAGAATATTTTTCCTCTTCACTTTTTTTTAATTGGTATTTTATTTTTCCAAAACACGTTATGAAAGTTTTTCAACATTCATCCATATGCCTATGTATAGTTTTAAGTCACAAAATTTCCTTCCATCCTCTCTTCACACCCCCCACCCCTCAGTGGCAGACAATCATTAATATTGCACATACACATTTCTCTTAAACATGTTTACTGATTAGTCACTTCCGTTATGGGGAATTAGGATTAAGGGAAAGAATAACATAAGATTTTTTTTTTTAAAAGTGAGTGTGGTGTTCATCAGATTCTGAAGGATTTTTCTTTGTTTTATTTTTGTTTTTCTTGCTCTGAAATGGGGATAGTATTGTCCAGAATCTATCTAATAGGGTTGTCCTAGCTCTCTGAACTACTGAGAGATGCTGCTTCCATCAAGGTAGATGATCTCACAGTGTTGTTGATGTGTACAGTGTTCTCTTGGTTCTACTCCCTTCACTCAGCATCAGGTCCTGAAACTCATTCCATGCTTCTCTAGAGTCCAAATATTCCAAAGTATTCATGTACCATAACTTGTTAGCCATTCCCCAATGGATGGGCATCCTCCCAATTTCCAATTCTTTGCCATTACGAAAAGAGCCGTCATGAATATTTTGGAACATGTGGTTCTTCCTCTTCACTTCTGTTGCAAACTCTAACTCTCTTCAAGAGTCACCTCTTTTTTTTTTGTTTAGGTTTTTGTAAGGCAAATGGGGTTAAGTGACTTGCCCAAGGCCACACAGCTAGGTCATTATTAAGTGTCTGAGACCGGATTTGAACCCAGGTCCTCCTGACTCCAAGGCCAGTGCTTTATCCACTACACCGCCTAACCGCCCCTAGAGTCACCTCTTTCAAGAGAATTTGTTTGATTCTCGCAGTTGTTAGCCTCTCCTGCCCCCACTGCATTATTATCCACTGCATCCCAGGCCGTGACCAGTCATCCTGACTTTTGTCTTGTCACTGAACAATGGAAGAGAGAATGAGGTTGCCCACTGTGGGCAACTCTGCCTCACTTAAGTCCACTTCAGTTGCAAACCACATCATCACCTGTGGTATCTTAAGTCCATTTCAAAAACAAAAAAACCAAGAACAATAACAGCAATACTATACTTATTTATCTATAAATACCTGATAGAAAATGAACTTTTTAAGGGAAAGTATCAGGGGCAGCTAGGTGGCACAGTGGATAGAGCACAAACCCTGGAGTCAGGAGGACCTGAGTTCAAAGCCAGCCTCACACACTTAATAATGACCTAGCTGTGTGGCCTTGGGCAAGGCACTTATAACCCCATTTGCCTTGTAAGAAAAAAAAAAAAACCTAAAACAAAATAAGGGAAAAGCTCCCCTTATTTTTTTTTCTTTTTATTCTTAGTGCCTAATGGAAGCCACTTACAAATACTTACTAGTTCTGGTTCTTTAAAAACTCCAAATCTAGAATTCAATAATAGACTCCCGAAGTCTAAGTTCAGAGAAACTGATATCAAAGGGACTGGGTTTTCCAGTCTTCAATTAGAAGGAAAAGTAAGAGATGCTTCAGGATATTGGTAGAACAGTGACACCGGTGTAGAAACAGTCATTAGCAGCAGATCAGATTTGAAGCAAAACGTCCCGAGTCAAGTGACTCAACAATGCGCCAGGAAGGGTTTGACACCCTGGCAGTCATTCCCTCTGAGTTTCTGTCTGCAGAGAAGAATCCTACATTTTATAGCGATGATTCATCATTGCAGATTAGTTTTCTATTTCCTTGGAACAAGTTCAGAGGAGTCACTCCTCATTTTCCATTTCCCATCCTGGGTCTTGCATATGATTTAAAAAGCATTAGGAGTATAATGTAGAATCAGGGCCAGGAGTGAAGTGAGCAATGGAGGTTGAGAATTTTTTTTAACTGAGTCAATTCAAGAAAGTTTGAGAAATAGAATATCCCTTCATCCTGCAGTTATAAAGAAATCAATCCATTAGAACAAACACATTCATATGCAACCTATAATAGTCCAGAGTGTCTCCAGAAGCAGATTAAATATAATTGAGAACTATTTAACAAAAAATTACAATAAAATGTAGGTGTATTACATTTTCAATCAACTTTGAGAAGCTTCATAGAATAGTATGTGTCAAACAAATAGAAATAGGGGTCACAGTTCATACATGAAAATATCTATCAGCTGCATGTCGATTTGGTTTTAAGATGCCAACAAGAATTTATTAAATGACTACTCTGTCCCAAATATTGTGCTAAATGTAAAAAGAGTCCCAGCCCACAAGTAGCTTTCAATCTAATGGGAGAGGATAATATATAAATCTTTATATTCAAACAAGATATAGACAGGACAGATTAAAGTTGATCACAGAGAGAGGGCATGGGCATTGAAAAGGACTTAATTGGGGTGGCTAGGTGGCACAGTGAATAGAGCACCGGCCCTGGAGTCAGGAGGACCTGAGTTCAAATCCGGCCTCAGACACTTAATAATGACTTAGCTGTGTGGCCTTGGGCAAGTCACTTAACCCCATTTGCCTTGCAAAAACTAAAAAAAAAGACTTGATCATTAAGGATAGAATTCTTGTAAAAAGTGGGATTTTAGCTGGGATTTGAAGGAAAGTCAGAAGGTGGAGGTGAGAATGAAAAAAATTCTAGCAATGGGAAAAAGCCAGTGAAAATATTTAGTATGAATAAAAGGAATCTTGTATGAGAATGTCATTGAATTATAGAATGTAAGGAAGAAAGGAGGAAGAAAGCTGAAAGGTTAAAAAGGAGCTGCATTATGACAGTGCTTCAAAGGCAAATAGAGGATTTTATTTTTTCTTTAAAAGAGATTTGTTTTATTTATTTAAGGCAACGGGGTTAAGTGACTTGCCCAAGGTCACCCAGCTAGGTCATTATTTAGTGGCTGAGACTCGATTTGAATTCCGGTCCTCTTGATTCCAGGGCTGGTGCTCTATCCACTGCACCACCTAGCTGCCCCCAAATAGAGGGTTTTATATTGGATCCTGGAGGAAATGGGGAGTCACTGGAATTTATTGAAGAGGAGAATGATATGGTCAAGTCTATAGTTTTAGAAAGGTCACTTTTCCAACTCAGTGAAAGATGGACTGTTGAATAAGGTTTGAATAGAGGATCATTTGCTTAAAAAATCAATTCAAATAGATTCCATTTGGGCAATTGTTCCAATATGGAACTTATCTCCATTTTATCACATTTTTGATGTTTATGGGAAGAGAAATGAGAAAAGAGTTTTAGAAGCCTCATATGAAAGAATGCCTGTGTTTTAGGAAGATAATTACTCAACTGTTCCAGCTAAATATCCTTGAAAAAACAAAGTCAGAAAACATAATTAGACTTACATTTCATGTCTCACAGCTTTACCAGGAGTCACATGCTTTCTTCTACAATGATTGCTTTTGAAATGTGAGCCCAAGAAACAATATAACTGCCCCAATATTTAGCTCAGCCTTTGACCAACTGTACAAAATGTGCTATAAAAAAATCTCATTCCATTATCCATTTGAACAAATGGAAATAGTTTTCAAAGACTCAAAGAAACAACAACCAGTTAATCAAGATATTAGTTGGGTTTGCCGAGAGTAGAGATCTAGGGATTTTTTTGACCCTACACCCCATTGAAATGTATGTGCAATAAACAGACAAACAGACAAAATATGGAAGAATGGGAGGGAATGTGCTCACTTGGGATCAAAAGTGTAAATGGGCTGGTTCAAAGTCAAGAGTGGGGGTAGGCAAGAGAATATTTACAACCTTGTTTTTCCCCCCCGAGGACACACAAGCAGGATAATTCTTTTGCTAATCTGCATTCTGGGCTGCAATGCTTACTTTTAAAATGATACTCTTAAGAAACATTATCTTGGCACTTCCTGGTTGAGAGAAAATAGTACCCTGCTCCAGGAATGTGCCATTTGAGTAGAGATCACTCTGCCCCTCTCTCCCTCCTCTTGGTTAAAAAAAAAATTAAGAGTTGCCTCACCTCTCACAAGAAGGAGTAATGGAAACACACAGAGAAAGTAAAGTTTCAAAAAATGAATCACACTGGGGTTTCAAAGAGAGCCAAATCTTTCTACACTAGGATTATGGAAACAAAAGAAAACTAAGGGTTTTGGTGTCCTAACCTGTCATAATCATCTTCTAGATGAGCCTTTGCTTAATCATGTAGAAAGAGGAACATGAGAATATTTTGCATTTTCTTGGTATTTCCTGTTACTGGCATCAATTTCTTAAAAGACTGCCTAGTCAAAAATAAATTACTCCATTATTATTGGACAGTCTCAAGGACAGTTCTAAATTTCGGAAAATTTACAATCATTGGCAGCAGAGTAAATATTCAGATCAACCGAATGGCACATCCCTGCAGCAATGAGTGATTTAAAAAGACGTTAGTGTACCTTATTGAGATTTTTTTTGTCTGTTTTGGTTTTATTTTTTTCTGATCTCAGGAACTCCCAGTGAAGAAATTCCTTCTTGTAGTATAGAGTTTAAATTGCTTTGTAATTTAATTTTAAAGAATTACTTGGGAAGATTATATAATTTGCCTTAACATACAACCAGTCCATGAAAGGGACAAGATCTGAACTGGTTTACCAAAGTCAATTTTTGTACTCTTAATCTCATTTCCTTCCTGTCTTCTCCTGAAACCTCAATCAGTCTTTCTTCACCCTACACTTGCCCAGCAATTCTTCTGTCTCATTTGTGGACTCATCATTCACACCACATTCCCTAACTACGGGGATTCCCAAGTCTCTCTCTATATACCCTATTGGCGACACTGTCAACTTCCAAGGGTTTTATGATCTTCTTTGGGCAGATGACCCCTAATCTCCAATTTCTACTCTGAATTTTAATTTCCCTTGGGAAATTCAAGTCAGAGGTCGAGAGACATCTCAAACTCACCTAGTCCAAAACAAAATTTATTTTTCACCTTGAATCCTTCTTGCAAATTACACTATCTCAAAGTAATATCACCATATTTTATCTCTTCATATCATAATAATTCTGACCTCATTGGTACAAAAGGAGGGCTAAAGAATTTTATTCAGATTTTCCAGACTTCAGGGGCACTGTGCCTCTAACCTCCATGGGTGGAGGAGATAACTTTGTCATGTTTACCTCCAAAAGAATTTCTCACATCTGAGTGGCTAGGTGGCTCAGTGGATAAAGCACCTGCCTTGGAGTCAGGAGTACCTGAGTACAAATCTGGCCTCAGACACTTAATAATGACCTATCTGTGTGGCCTTGGGCAAGCCATTTAACCCTATTTGCCTTGCAAAAAATCTAAAAAAAAAAAAAAGAATTTCTCACATCTGACCCCTTCTCTTGACTCATGCTGTCCTTCCCTTAATCCAACCCTTCATGACCTCTCCCTAGATTACGCCTTCTGAATCAGTCCCTAGGCTCACTCTGGTCTACTCTCCACACAGCCGCCAAATGTTTTTTAAGCATAGATGTCATTTCAGTTGCAGAGAGGTGGGACAGAGTTGATTGTGGAGTCTGGGGTCACAGGGAGATAATAATAATAATAATAATAAACATTAATGATCAGAAGAACTAGCATTTCTTTATAATTCCTATCTCATTTGAGCTTAACTACAAACCTGGGACGTAGGTACAATTATAATGACCATTTAACAGCTGCAGAAACTAAAAATATCTGAGGTTGTGACTCTCCCAGGGTCCCACAGTTCTTAAATGTCTCAACTCATACTTTCCTGACTCTAGGTTGGGCATTCCATTCTATGAAACACCTGGTTTCACACGTAACCTCAGGCATGCAACGACTGCATTTGAAATAAGAGCATCTGAATCTAAACTTCAATTCTCTTAACAGCTTTTATGACTTTGGATAATCAACCAATAAAAATTAAGAAAGTATCGGCTAAAAACAAAAATGAGCAATACTTGTCTTCTTGGAGCTTAAATTCAATTGGGCAAGTCACATCTACTCGTGGGATCTATTTCCTCTCCTATAAAAATAGATACTTGGACTAGATGGATATGGTATTGCTCTAAATTTATGATCTGATGATCAAATATGATGGCGAATACTTTAAGTGGCAAGAATCCCTGCCTGTGTGATATATAATGCACATGGTTAATGAAAATCTGAAGAGCAGAGAAAGCCATCAACTTGTCCCACTCCTCTGTAGTTTTCTTTAGAATCGTGGATTTTCTAATGCTCCTTCTGAAGACGGGAAAATCAGTAGAAAGCACTTTAAAAATATCTACAAGGACAAATTCATAATGTAAATGGCATCAATTCAGGACATTTTAAAAACGATTAGCAATTGGAAACAATATTGTAAATTTCCCTGCAGTTCTGCTGAAATGTGGCTCCCATTGATTACAGTTTGTATTATGTCAATACAAAATAAAATACATTTACCAGAAAATTATCAGCAATTCATGTGTGTGTGCAGTAAGAATGGGTTCAATTTGGGGTAGTTAATTTAATCCTGAGTAAATAAAAGGGAAAAAGGTTTGAGGTCCCCTATGGGAAAATAAATCCTTGCAGTGAGGGACTCTCTTTATGGCTGTGTTGCTGAATACAAGAATACTAAGTAGATGTCAAATATTCAATGTTCATTTAGAGTTACCTTAGAAGACATCATCTTCCTTCCCAAGGGCATAGAGTCATTGGTTTTGTAACCAAAGCTAAACAGGTACCATTGATTGAACATACACTTCTCTCTTTTTAAAAAGAAAACATGAGCCCAATTCTATGTTTTTGAAATGAGGCAGAAATGCAATTCTGTGGGATATTAAAGGGAAACTAAAATGTACTCTTCTTCTTTTGCACATAAGTCTTAGTGAGCGAGTACGTGACTTTATGGACGTTTTTACTTGTGACTTGGGACGCTCATATTCCAAAATCCCTCAAGCAATCAAAAGTGATTGATCTTAAGGAGTTTGGAGGTGATGAAGCATCTAAGTGGGCACCACTAAGATGCTGCAGAGATGTACAATTTTCCTTAGACTTCCTTAGACTATCAGAGATTTTGAACTTGACTCAAGAGGAAAGAGTGAGGGGACCCAGGCACCCACATCCACCAGATGTGCCCTAGGCCTATTTAGGAAACAGTGAAGTAGATGCCCCTTGCTGGTGTTGGAGACAGTTTGGTGGTAGAATCAGACCTTCCCTGGATGTGCCAATCAATTAGCAATCATTTATTAAGCACCTACTGAATGCCAGCATTGAGGATATAAAGAAAAGCTAAAACACAGGAATACAGAAGTTTCAAAAGTCAGAGATAGGGAATCAAAGTAAAGACAGAAACTATAGCAAAATGAATGAGATTTACTTGGGTTAAGAAAGGGAGTATTGGGGCAGCTAGGTGGGGCAATAGATACAGCAATGGCCCTGGAGTAAGGAGGACCTGAGTTCAAATCCAGCCTCAGACACTTAATAATTACATAGTGGTGTGACCCTGGGAAAGTCACTTAACTCCATTGCCTTGCCATAAAAGGAGTATTGGAGGTTTGAAATTCTAGCAGCAGGGATGTGCCTGACCCAAATCATACTGAGTTTGGCAAGATTGTTGTGAAATTTTCAGTTAAATTTTCAGCACTAATACCTCAGAAATCAGCAAATACTACAAATCAGGAATTATTTTGCCATTTTATTGGTTTTCAATTTGGGGTAGTTAATTTAATCCCAAGTAAATGAAAGGGGAAAATGTTGAGGTCCCCTATTGGGGGGGGCAAAGTAGAGACAAGGTATATAATGCAGATCAAACTTCAAAATGTGTCCCACTAGGAGGAGCCAGGTGGTGCAGTGGATAGAGCACTGGCCCCGGAGTCAGAAGACCTGAGTTCAAATCCAGCCTCAGACACTTAATAATTACCTAGCTGTGTGGCCTTGGGCAAGCCACTTAACCCCATTGCTTTGCCAAAAAAAAAAAAATGTGTCATACATTTTTGGAGGGATGACTGTTACAAATTGAGCAAATTGCTGCTTAGCAATGACTTTGTGTAAGAGAAAAAGAAAAGAGGTATCTTGGAGTTTATGGACTTGTTGGTTTGTGCATAGTTTATTCTAGAGGGGTTAATCCTAGGAACAGATATGATCTGAGAGCACAACAGTTTTAAGGAACATGTTTGAGTCTACATATACTTCAATCCCTAAGAACCCATGCCCTAGGCTTTGATTTTCTCTGTCTCTCTGTCTCTCTGTCTCTCTCTCTCTCTCTCTCTCTCTCTCTCTCTCTCTCTCTCTCTCTCTCTCTCTCTCTCTCTCTCTCTGAAGGACAATAGTGTTAAGTGACTTACCCAAGATCACACAGCTAGCAAGGATCAAATGTCCACGGCCAAATTTGAATTCAGGTCCTCTTGACTCCAGGGCTGCTGTTCTAGACCTTGTGCCATCTTAGCTGGCTTGGCTTTGCTTCTTAATATTTTCCCTTACAGGCGTCCAGGTGGTACAGCTTGGCCCCTGGTGTCAGGAAAATCTGAGTTCAAATTCAGTTTCGGATATGTATTGACCATATGGTCCTGCCCAAATCATTTCAATTCTGTTTTTCTTGACTTTCTCATTTGTAAAATGAGGATACTAATAACACCTATCCCTTCCCCAATTCCAGGGATGATGTAAGGATCAAGTAAGATAATAATTCTAAAGTGCCTGTGAGAATAAACACCATCTTTCTTTTCTTTCTTTCTTTCCTTCTTTCTTTCTTTCTTTCTTTCTTTCTTTCTTTCTTTCTTTCTTTCTTTCTATCTATCTTGTGTATATCTTATTGAGAATTTTAAAAAGAAAATACCCACACCAAAGAATTCACAATCCCATTTAGAGTAGCAGTGATGTGTAGTGATTAAGTCAATTTGGTCTCCTACCATTAAAATGAATCAATGTCATCTGAGCCCACTATATTCTGACCAAGGAAATGCGAATATCCTTGGAATGAATGAAGGGCGTGGAGCTAAAGCTGAGCTCAGAGTGCATGTAGTGGCATCACTCATTTTCATCATACCCTTTGATTCAGTTCTTTTTAAAATGCTCTTTTTTTAATCGTGTCTTCTTTCCCCTCTGAGAACTCCTGGACGGCTCACTCTTTCCTAATCAATACTTCTCAGAATCGGTTTCAATTTGACACCCCTCCCCAGTCCTGTGTGATTCTTAGAGCTTGATGAATCATAGAGAGTAGGAGAAGAGATTTAGACCTAGAAGAGACCTGAAAGTTTTCTGACCCAATCCATTTAGTAGATCAAGGGTTGAAACGTAAAGACAATAATTGACTATGTGAAAGATTAGTGTTAATAATAAGTTAAGAATAATACTCAATTAAGTGGTAATAATAATAATAATAATAATAATAGTAATAACTATAACTATCACTAGCATTTATATTGTGTTCACAATGAGTCAGGGATTATGACAAAGTTTATAATTTAATAAGGATTTAACTTGGGAGGTTTTGCTGTTCATTTGTATGCAATTCCCTGTGAGCCCATTGGATGTCTTCTTGTCAAAGTTATTGAAATGGTTTAAGATTTCCTTCTCCAGCTCATTTTACAGATGAGGAAACTGATGCAAAGAGGGTTAAATGACTTACCCAGTAAATGTTTTTGGTCTGATTTGAACTCCTGGGTCATGCAGTTGCCTGAGGGCAGATTTTAACTTGGAAAGATGAGTCTTCCTAACTTTAGATTTGACACTCTCTATCTGTTGTGCCAGCTAGTTCACCAGAGAGGTAGATGTTAATATTAACCATGTTTTACAGAAGAGGAAGCTAAAGCAAACAAGGAAGTGGCTTATTCAGAGTCACACAACTAGTAAGTGTCTGAGGGTAGATTTGAACTCAGATGCTCCAGACCCAATACTCTAGCCACTTCATCACCTAAGTCATGCCATAGCATACCATATCATGTAATTAAATGACATTTGATGCATTCATATAATAAATCATAAGTAATAATAAAAGTAAGGAGCAGTAAGAGCTAACCTCGGTATAGTGTTTTAAGGATTGCCCCTTGCTTTACACAGATCATGTTATTTGTTCTTCATAGCAATCCTGTGAGAAGCTATTACTATCCCCCATTATAGATGAGGAAACTGAGGCTATAGCGTCCAATTTGAACTCGGGTCTTCTTACTTCCAATCCAGTTCATTATCTGATGCACTATCTAGCTGCTTCAGGTAGTGGAAGTAAATTTTAAAGCATGCCCCTTGGACTACAAATTCATTATTCTGCACTATAATGTCTATGTCTTCCATAGTATTGAGTGCAAAGGCTTCCTTTTAAGTCCCAACTAACATCTTACCTTGTACAGAAAGACTTTTCCAAATCCTTTTAATTCTAGTACTCTAGTATTTTTGTCTTATTTAATGTCTTCTCTTTATCCTTTACTTGCTGTGTGCGTGTGTGTGTATGTGTGTGTGTGTGTGTGTGTATGTGTGTGTGTGTGCGTTTTATGTTCCTCATTAAATTCTAAGTTCCTTGAGGGCAGGAACTGAATAACCTCTTTGGTTGGTTGATTGATTAATCATAAAACTGCAGTGATGCAATGACCCTCAGAGCCATTTAGTCCTCCTTATTTCTTCATAGACTGTCCTTTGAGTCAACATGGTCACAAATGACCATTCCACTTCTACTTGGAGATATCCACCATTAAGGTAAATGATTCCACACTTGAACTTGTATAGTTTGGGATTTCTTTAACTAGCAGTCAAAATTCATCGTTGCATCTTCTGGCAGGGACTCCTATGTCCTACCCCATGCAGGTGAAGCAGATCAAATCTAATCACACTTCTATAAGACAGTTCTTCAAATAGATAATATGAAAACATGCATTGTGCCTCTCCCCAGTCATCTCTTCTCCGTGTTAACCATCTCCAGATTCTTAATATCACCCTCCTATTTCCAATATTCATACTCTCCTGATTTCTTTGATCTGGATCTGTTCAGGTGTTAAATTATTTCTAAAAATTAATGCACAGAATTGAGTACAATTAAAGCAGAAAATAGTGGGATTATCCCCTTTACTCTCTTTTTTTTTTAGGTTTTTGCAAGGCAATGGGGTTAAGTGGCTTGCCCAAGGCCACACAGCTAGGTAATTATTAAATGTCTGATACCAGATTTGAACTCAGGTCCTCCTGACTCCAGGGCTGGTGCTCTATCCACTGCACCACCTAGCTGCCCCAATCACCTTTACTCTTCTGGACATTATGCTTCTCTTAATGCAACCTAAGATCTTGTTATCTTGGGGGTTTTGTCTGTTTTTCCCCTACCATTCTGTTGTCCCAGATTGAACCTGTTTTCCATTAAGGTCCCAGGATCTTTTCTTAAAAACTGCTTCCAAGCCATGTCACATCAACTTTATTCTCAAAGTTGACTTTAGAAATTATTTACTATCTAATTTTTTCCCCAATTAAAAGCAAAAAACAATTTTAATATTCATTTCTTTTGAAATTGCGGATTCTCTCCCTGCCTTCTTTCCTTCATTGTGAAAGTAAGGGATTTGATATAGTTTATAGATATGCAGTCATGTAAAACATATTCCCACATTAGTCATATTGTAAAATGAAAGCACAGATCAAACATAACAAAAATATAAAGAAAAGAAAAAGAAAGTTTGGGTCTACATTGAGACCAACATTTCTTTCTCTGAAGGAGAATAGCATTTTTTCTCATAAATCCTTCAAAATTGTCTTGGATCATTGTATTGTTGATTGGTTGATTGGTTCGTTAATCATAATATTTTCATTCACACAAATATATATACATATATATGTATAAATATGTATATATGTTTAGCCAAGGGCCTGCTAATAAATGTTTAAAAACCAATTTTCCTATATAGAAGGGACATACTTTTAAGTTTGATGTGTATTATTAAACTTTTTCCATCACTTTCTTAATTCTAAATAATTAATATTTATAACATTTGCCAAGTGCCAAGTTGTAAATGGTCATATTGAAAATTTAACTATTGATTTTGAAAGTCAATTTAAAATGGATCCAGTATACCTCTATAGAGTATGCCAGTAAGTTAGTAACATAAAAACCCTATCAGAAAAGGAAATGGGATTTTTACTGGCACAGTCTATCTTTAATGAACCCATGTTGGCTCTTAGTAATCACCACCCTTTCCAACTATAAACTATATATTCCAACTATATATTAATAATCTGCTCTATCATTGTTGCTTTTTTTCCCTCATTGCCATTCTTTATTTGAGTGCTCTGGACAGCTTCTGCCCACCTTGTTGTACCATGAATAGTTCTTATTATTCCTAACACTTTACCTTTTCTCGTGCAGTTTCTCTATAACTGTCTTGTCTCCTTTTATCCAAATATGTTCTATCTCAAACTTCACCTTCTCTGAAAAAGACTCTATTTAAACATCACGGCCCTAATCCTTCTATTCCTAAATCTCTCACTGCCCTAATTACGTATATCATATAACTATAATTTAATTATAGTTTACCTTATATTCTTCCCTGTCATTTCAAATTTTTTATTATGACTTTCTGATTAGATCTTCCTTGGTTTCAAAATTGAAAATGCAACAGGGAGCAGGGAAGGTGCTGAAAATAACCCCTCACAAGACTAGAATACAGCTATCATCCAACAAATATTTGTACATTTGTTTGAGTGATGAAATACCAAAAGAAATTTATTGTCATTAATTGTTTATAATTCCTTTGTTCTGAGCTTTAAAAACATTTCAATTAATCATCTCTGAAACCTTTAATCAAGTTTCTCCCTGCATTCATGCACAACTCATCTGCCAATTTTCCAACTGGCAGATGAGTTGTGCCCCCACTTTCTAAATACCACTCTTAAAAGAAATGTGACATTAGAACTATTTATGATTCTAGAGTTTGCATTTCTTTTTTAAATAATATTATATTCTCCCCAATTACATAAACAAACATTTTTTGACATTGATTTTTTTTTTAGGTTTTTGCAAGGCAAATGGGGTTAAGTGGCTTGCCCAAGGCCACACAGCTAGGTAATTATTAAGTGTCTGAGGCCGGATTTGAACCCAGGTACTCCTGACTCTAAGGCCAGTGCTTTATCCACTACACCACCTAGCTGCCCCCATTTTTTAAAATTTTGAATCCCAAAATCTCTCCCTCTCAACATTTTCCCTCCCTTTCCCTGAGACAATATAAGTGAATTAAAGGTATGACCTCATTTCGTCAATAGAAATTTCTTATACTAACAAAAGCAGAGGTCCAAGAATAAAATGTTTACATTAATGAAAAAAATCCATAATTGCCATTTCTTCAGGAATGTATTTGAGACCTTGGAAATCCAACTCCCTCTGTCATCTTAATAATCTTGATAAAAATGTAGATTTATTACTTAGTTCTCTCTCAAAAGAAAGAAACATTTTAATATCAGTGAAACTATTACAGAACTGAAAAATCAATTCATGAAGACAAACTACATCTGTTTTCAGCCTCGATAACAGGAACAATGTACAGTCTCAAAAACATAAGTTCTTGTAATTTTCACATCCATAATTTATAATAGAAATCACCCTTGAGCAAGAAGCCAAGAGAAATTAAGCCAAAGAACCATAAATCTAAACCACCCTGGGCAACTGAGAATTTAAGCTTTTTTTTAATGGAAATATTAAAGGTTTTGAAAATCCATCACCTTAATGCCTCCAGGCCTTCTTGGGATATAGCAGCATTTTAACAATAAATATCCAAAACAAGAATCTTCTCAGTTTCAGCTGGTTACTATAAGCTAGTCTAAAAAACTCAGAAGAAGAAAACCCTCCTTCATACACACACACACACACACACACACACACACACACACACACATACATACACACATTATTAAAGTCTCAATCAATAATGAGTGAGTCATTATACAAGCTTTGCCGGGGTGAGCATCCTTGATCCAAGAAATGGAAGATGAATTTTCTGATCTTTCCTGGCACCTAATTCCACTATAAAATAAATGTATCATGATTTATTTAAAGATTAAAGGGAATATCAAATGACTTGATATCATGAGAAGGGGAGAGACACAGGCAAATCTGAAACTCAAATCTTACCAAAAAATGAAAATCTTTGTATAAGATAGGAAAAAATTAAAACTAAGATGATAAGTTCCTGATGATGTCGGTGAATTTAGCTTGTGCTGAAGGTTTTTTCCCCCTTTTGTTTTGTTTTGTTTTGTTTTATGAGTCAAACTACCATTATTGAAATGTGAAAATAGGAAAAAAATCCCAATAGAGGAATGTATGGGACAAAGTATTTGATATTAGCTCTATGGAAGTCTTATCACTATATTCAAAATAAGGGCAAAGTAGATATATCAAACATCGGCCCTGGAGTCAGGAGAACCTGAGTTCAAGTCTGGCCTCAGACACTTAATAATCGCCTAATTGTGTGACCTTGGTTAAGTCAATTAACTCCATTGGCTTAAATAAATAAAATTTAAAAAAAACAAGTGTTTTGGAGTTCAATATAGGTTCAACTACCTCCCATTTTTTTTAAAAGTTCAAAGAACTACAAAAATGCCATAAATGGAGGGAATAAGGTACTTATAGGCATCCAGTGGTCCAATCCACAATTAAAGTTCTCAAAGACATTCAAAGACACCATGAAGGTGCTGTCTTGACTTGGTGTATAAATTGAATCTGAGGCAGAGTTGAGCCAAGTCACTAGCCTCACTCTTCTTCAGAGTTATCAGAGCCCAGAAGCAAGAAAAAAGTCAAGGCAACCAGTGATGGCCCAGAATGAAGTGGATAAAGTTGGTTTTTCTAAATTAAGTCTTACTCAGGTATCTATTTTTCTGAGGTAACACCCATTCAATGGCAAAGGACTCAGTAAGAACTGAGTCAAAAGATAGCCTAATTTACCACCACAAAAATATCAATCTGGGAGAGAAAGACCCTCAAAGTGAGGAAGTCTGAGGTCAAATTCTGCCTCAGACACTTAATCTTTGATTCAGCCAACAAGACACTTAACTTCTTTCAACCTCTGTTTCCATATCTGTAAAATATAGGTAATATGTACCTATCTCACAGAATTTTTCTGAGGAGCAATGAGATAAACTATGTAAAGTATTTTGAAAACATCTTAAAGGGGTACATATTTTTAGATAATAAAATTTACCCATTCCAAATTCCTCATTTTACCAAAAAAAAAAAAGTCCTAAGAAATAGAAAGATTTAGCTAACAAGATCTTTTCCATTGTGGATATATGCATCAAAAAAGTCCCCTCAGAGCAAGACTAAGGGAATTGTGATTGACTAACTTGGAGAACAGAAGTATGAGGGAAAATTTCATTATGTAATAATACTTAGAAGTTAAAAGTTTGCTTTGTTTTGTTTTTATGGATGTTATTACAATCACAAAGAATATATTTATCTCCAAAAAAGAAGGATTTTCATATTTCTTCCTGGTGCCTCCCCCTCCTCCAACATAGAACAATGCATATATCATTGGATTTTTTTTGATGTATTGCTCTTTTTTTCCTTTATCATCCTCCTCTTTTTCTTTTATAAAAAATTATTTGTTATATGGCTTGGTTTTCTGGGAAAGAGGAGGAAAAGTAAGACGAAATAATGCTTCTTATGTAGTCATTTAAGTTTCTGTTTGCTCTGCAACTGGAGTGTCTCCAAAACAACTGGCTTCCTCTACCAAGTGAAATAGTTGTGCAACATCCTACATCTAAAGCCCACAAAAGGCCTTTGAGGTGGTTTAGTCCAACTCCTTTCACTTCACAGATGAGGAAATTGAGGCACACAAAGGTTAAGCAATTTGCTGAAGGTCACAGAGGAGGTAAGTTTTGAACCCAGATCATTAAACTCCAAAGTCATTATTCTTTCACCTTTATCAGATTACCCCCAAAATACCTCTCAGTTCTAAAAATGTACAATTAGCAGATATTGATTGACCTTAAGTTAGGTAAAGAATGAAGAAAGGAAAATATTGGAATGACAGAGAGAAGCAAGAACCTAAGGTAATGTGAAGGCAGACCTAAGGAGATAATAATGGCAATGGAAATAACAAACACAAAACAACAGAGCCTTTATAAAATGTCTACTGTGGGGGCAGCTAGGTGGTGCAGTGGATAGAGCACCTGCCCTGGAGTCAGGAGTACCTGAGTTCAAATTTGACCTCAGACACTTAATAATTACCTAGCTGTGGGGCCTTGGGCAAGCCACTTAACACCATTTGCCTTGCAAAAGAAACTAATAAAATAAAATAAAATGTCTACTGTTTGCCAGGGATTCAAAAATAAGAAAACAAGATGGTTTCTACCATGAGGGAGCTTGCGATCTAATAACACATAAAGAGAAGGTATAAATTAAGCACCTTTTATGCATAAACTTTATAAAATTCTTATCTCATTTGATCTTCACAATAAACCATGGAGATAGAGGTAATAGTATCCTAATTATCCCCATTTTACAGTTGAGGAAACTGAGGCAGAGAGGGGTTAAGTGACTTGTCCTAGCAAGAGTCTGAGGGCAGATTTGAACTCAAGTCTTCCTCTCTCTAGGTTCAGGCCTCAGGCCAAATGACTGGTGTAGAGGTGAGCCAGAAGTTAAAAGTTTGTTTTCTTTAGTTTTTATGAATGTTACACAATCACAAATAACATATTTATCTCAAAAAAAGAGCAATTTTCACATTTCTTCCCCTGCCCCCCCCCACCAGCTTGGAGTAATGCATGTATCATCCGATTTTATTTGATGTATTGCTCTCTTTTGCTAATTTTTTTCCTGTATTGTCCTCCTCTTTTTTTTTTTTATAAAAAATTGTTTATTATACGGCCTGTTTTTCTGGAAAAGAGAAGGAGGAAAAATACAGAAAGAAATTTAGACTGCATATGAAAAGCAAAACCTATCAATAAAAGTTATTTTTTTTTAAGTTACAAGGCAGAGGACTGGCTGCTTTCTCAATGCTCCCTCTCTTCCTATGCAAGAAGGAGTATTTCTTCAGGTTATTCCCCTTGTAAGTCAGAGTATGACTAAATTAATAACTTCCTTGTTAATAATCCAGTGAAGGTTTGTCTGGGTTCTTGGGGGTAATCATTTATTTTTATGCAACTTGTCTTGAGTCAGGGTCGGCCGCAGGGCAGACCATCTCCAGCCTTTCCCTGGCTGGTTATTGTTTCAATAAGATTAGATTGCTTCAAAGCTGTAAAGGCCTATCCAGACCTTTCTCCTTTCTCTCAATTTTCCTTTGACAAAAATAAAATTGCCACATACCTAATCTCTCATCGGCAAACTAAATCCAAGGCGGCTGATAAATTTCATTCTGCCAAAGGTTTCCTTCTCTTTCTACTCTGCATATCCTATTTAAAAGATGTCTTCTTTTCTCCCTGTCCAAACCATGATGGCAAGAAATGAATTTCAGGACCAGTTTTATTAAAATAGTTCCTCTATAGGAAAGAGCCAAATGCCAATTATCTGCAGGCAGGTTGGTTATCCAGAAGAATATGAAGCCCAGATGACTTCAGCCTCCTGTCCTATCCAGCATAAGCCTCTCTTCACCAGTCAATCAATGTTCATTTATTTTAAATGAATTTTTATTGATATCTTTTGGGTTTTTTAACCATATTACATCTATCAATATATCTCCCCCTCCTCTCCTCCAAGGGCCATTCCCATAATAAAGAATAAAGTGGGGGGGGGGGGAGAGGATTGAAAGAGGTTGAACAAAAATAGCCAACTATAAATTTTAAAATGTGATTTTAAATGCAATATTTCACATCCATACTCTCCCACCTTTCCAAAGAAGCAGGGATAGTGCCTTCACATATATTTTCTTTGAAGACATGTTTATTATAATTTCATAGGTTTCAGTATTGATTTTTTTTCATAAACATTTATCTACTACATACCATATGCAGGCACTGTCCTAGGTTCTGGGGAGACATAAAGAGAAGTGAGATTATCTCTGATTAAAAATAAAACTTACATTTCATCACCATCCATAAATGCAAGTTTAAGGGATGTACATTTAAAGATCAGTGGAGTATAATATTAGAAATAAGGTAAGTTTTCTTCAAAAACAAAACAAAATTATGTAATATGTTCCTTATAAGAGAAGATACACAAAATCACAGGAACTCTGACCCAAAGAGCATATGGAGTTTTGGATATTATTATTGTTATTGTATTCATCATCATTATTATCAAAAATAATATAATTATTACAATTAGAGTAATGATAAATTTATAATTACACAATTTATAATTTTATATTATAATAATTAATAGTAATATATATATATATATATATATATATATAGCACTATGTTCTAGGCACTAAGGTAAATGTTTACAATTATTATTTCATTTGGTGAGAGAACTTTTGGCACTGGAGAGTTGTGTAACCTTTAACAAGTCATTTAATTCTCTTTGGCCCTCAGTTTTCTCATTTGTAAAAGGAAGAGGTTGGATTAGACAACCTCCATTGTGACTTCTTGCTCCAAATCTATGATCTTATGATGTTATCAGTTCCTGTGGATTCAATTAGCATTTCAATGTAGGTAATGCTTAGAGTTATAATTCCAGACATAGTCTCTCTGGAGCTTCAGTTTTTAATTAGTAACTGTCTTTTGGACATCTTGAACTGGATGACCTAAAGGGATCTCAAATTCAACATGACCAAAAATAGAGCTAATTTAACGTTTCCCTCTTCTCCCATTCTTATCTAGGGAGCCACCATCCTCCCGGTCATCCAGGTTCACAACCTTGGTATCATCCTCTACTCTTCCACTCATTCTATGTGTCCAGTCTATTTTCAAATATTATCATTGCTACCTTCCTTACATTCTTGTATAGGTGCCTCTCTCCACTAATAAGGTCACTGTCCAAGTTTTTTCTTTTATCTCTTCTTACTTGTATGATTTAAATCTTATCAGTCTCCCTGCTTCATCTTTCCCTTCCATTCTTCCTTTAGCTTTCTTACTTTTTCCCTTTGGAACATTCTTACTTTCTTACTTTGGACCATTCCTCTGCCATACTGGCCCCTCCCTCCCATCCTTTCAGAGTCAACTCATACCAGCTCTTGAGAGTCCTATGAAAACATTTTTATGTTAACCCCTGAAAAATAAAATAAATCAGGGCTTCTGTTGCTTTGTTGATTATCTAGATTTAAGAAAGTGTTGGAGAAAATGTTAATAATGTTGATTAAAATAAAAATTTATGATGTGTACTCTTTTTGGTAAAGCAGTTATTAAATATTTACCAGCATATTTCTGTTTTAGGTCTCCATTTTGGAGATGGACCATGCATCAGTCCCCTTACTGGCTATGATTCTGACCCTTCCAATTTTTTTCTCCATAACTCAACTGCCTTCTCATCCTAGAACTTCTCTTATTGCATAGGACATTCAACTGGTATAATATTTCTATAACTTGTAAGCTCCATTCTTTCACTAGGAAACTCCTTTTGGGAACCATTATTTTGAGGATATACCCATGTCAGCAATATTCATTCTTTATGTTGATGTGCCTCTGTCTCTCTAGACTTCCTATCAGGTCCCTACCTAAGTATCATCTCCTTCTTCTCCTTCCACCCTTCAGCCTCCTTTTGCATGCTATCCTCTTTTATAATGTGTGGCCTTGGGGGATAGAAATGCCCCCAACAATGTCTCCTACACTAGTCACCCATCCTTTGAAGAATGAGTCCCAATTCACTTTGGAATGGCTCAATTATTTGGAAGTTTGTACACCAAAACCAAAAGTAGGTCTCTGAACAAGATCTTTAAAAAAGGGGGGTGGCTAGGTGGCAAAGTGGATAAAGGACCAGCCCTGGAGTCAGGAGTACCTGGGTTCAAATCTGGTCTCAGGCACTTAATAATTACCTAGCTGTGTGGCCTTGGGCAATCCACTTAACCCCATTTGCCTTACAAAAAAAAACATAGATTGAATATCCTTTAGTCTCCTTCATTATGGTTCATTCGACTGGTCCATATGTAGCATGAACTCAAGTCCCTTAACCATGCTAGTTCATGTGCTCTGAATAGTTTCTGTTTTATCAATGCCCTCCCTAAAATATGGCACCCAAAACAGAACTTGGTACTCTAGATGTGATTGGGGAAGGGGTGAAACCATTATTTCACTGTTCTTGATCATTACATGATGCTTAATCCAACCTAGAAATGATAGATAATCAGATAGATAGATAGATAGATAGATAGATAGATAGATAGATAGATAGATAGATAGATAGATGGGTGGATGGATGGATAGATGGATGATGGCTGGATGGATAGAGATAATAGATAAAGAAAATAGATTTTATATTTATATATATATGTATATGAATATATATAAAGATGAGAGATGCAAATGGTCAGAGAGATGATAGAAGGATATTAGAAGATATATTGAGATAATAGATATTTGTATATATGTGTATGCATATTTATTAATCAATTTCTTTACTGACAGTTCACTATAATGAAATTACAGGTTCTCTTAAAGGTGCAACAATAATTTCCAAAGCATTTGTCATTCTTGTTCTTAATAACCAAAAGTTACCTTACAGAGTGGAATGGGAAAGAAGAGACAGATCTAAATATAAATATGTACTATTAGACAGAAATAATATAAATTTAAAGGTCTTTATAGTGATAAAATAACAGTTCACTCAAAAATCCATATATAATATTTATTAATACAGGAAATTCCCAGTAAGACACCTTCCTCTTCCAATGCAGTTCAACACCTATTCTGCAATTAAAAGTTTTAGAGTCTAAGAAGTGCTGAAGCTTGAACTCAAGTCTTACCAACCCCTGGTTTGCTATGTCTCCACTATGCCATCCAACCACATTTTTCTTCTTACTCCCTGCAGACTTGCCACACTCAGAATTTGACAAAAGTAGAAAGGACTTCTGATGGGAATCATGATTTTTATCTCTTAGCAGTAATTCTCTATTTGACTGCCATATCACCTGGCTAAATCAAGTTGAGCTTATAGTTTCTTCTGGTTTGAAATCTAATATCTTATCAGTGAGGGACTTAGGTCCAAGAGAAAAGCAGGTTTAATTAAGTAGGAGACCCATGAGGGTTACTTGATATCCAATATTTACCTTTCAATTACTTGTTGTCTGCGGCTCCTTTAAGACCACTGACACTTCTTATGTAGTATTTACCTCTATGCATCACACAAATCTCCATGGTGTTATATATCAGAACTCATCATCCACTACAATTGGGACTGTGTTGACATAAGTCTCACTTTCACAATGTCCTCAAGAGGCTGAGTCATCCTCTTGTCAGTAGTGGGTAACTGGCCTTGGTCACTAAACGAATTGTTTGAAAAACCTCCAAGGATGAAAAGATCTTAGCTAAATGATGCTTCAGGAGGGGAGAGGCACATGGAAATAGCTCTGTGTCTCAGGTGGTCCAATAGTCTCTGGCCATCATTAGACACGTGTATTTGAGGGAGAGCAGTAATATGTTTCAAGAAGTCTTATGATTCAAGTACAATGGTTTCCCTTGAATCTCTGAGAAAGATGAAATTCAGCTAAGTCACTGCTCTTAAAAAATTGCAAATTCCAGTTAAAAGCAATATTTATTACTGATGCATGGACCCAATGTAGTTCCCATGTTTGACTACCCACAATCAATCACATGGTCTTCTTGCACTGTTAGCCATTTTTCCTCTCAAAAGTTAATATCAACATCCTTCTTCAACATACACAGACATATACATTGAATATCTTCCAAGAGCTTGCATCTGATGCCAACCAGTTATGTCCTGGTCTTCATTATTTATTCATGAATAAACTGATGGATTTGGAGTATAGGTAATGCCAATTGTCTAACAAAATCTAGTATGCTCATGAATAATATGACTTCTTCAATACACTGGGAGGAAGAGTTTGACAGAGGTCTTTATATCACTGATGACTCACTACTTGATAGGAAGGTAGGGTTACCCTGAGCATTATCAAGTGATGGAGCCCGGCAAAGCAGCCTTTCTGAGTTTTACATAATGACGAAAGTACAGATGTTTGTTAATAGAGTGCATGCAGCAATGGAGAATTCATCTTTCTTTTATATAGTAGTTGTTTTAGAGTAAATTGATAAAACAATTAGCTTCTGATGAACAAAAATATGTCAATGAGTCAATCAACAAGTATTTTAAATGCATTTCCTGTGTATCAAACCCTTTGTTAAGCCCTGAGCATACAAAGAAAGGTAAAAACCAGTCCTTGCCTTCCAGGAACTCACAGTTTAATGAGGAATGGGAAAACAATGTGAAAGTAGCTATTTACAAACAAAACAGGGCATCTAGGAGATATGATGGATAGAGTACCTGAACTGGAGTTAGGAAGACTCATCTTAGTGAGTTCAAGTCTAGCATCAGACACTTGAGCAAGTCACTTAATTTTGTTTGCCTCAGTTTCCTCATCTGTAAAATGAGTTGAAGAAAGAAATGAAAAACCACTCCAAAATCTCTGCCAAGAAAGCCCCAAGAGTTGTACATGACTAAAAGGACTGAATAACAGTAATACAACACACAAAATATGTCCAGTGTAAATGGAAAGGAGTGGAGAGTGAAGGGGATTTCAGCAATGCTCCCTGAGTATACTCTTCTCAGAAATCCCTACCAGAAATCATCATATCATGAGAGGGTCAGATATGCTGCCAACTCTCCATTTTGATTCCTTTTCACCTTTCCCTCATCCACATCAACTGTCCTCTATCATATATCCCCACTTTATGTTCTATTTTTCTCTATAAGAATATTGACTTTTTGAGAATAGGGATCATCTTGCTTTCTTGTGTCTGTATTGTCAGTATTTAGTCCATTATTTATCACATAATAAACATTTAAGAAATGTTCTTTCCTAGCTAGATATATTCTGCAGAAGATGGGATTTGAGTTAAATCTTGAAAGAAATGAAGAAATTTGAATCAGTGTGGAGAAGATAGAGCATTCTAGTCATGGAGGATAACCATCCATTGCTAATGGAGAAATCAGGAAGGGGAGAGCATTTCATATATAGCTAGGGAACATATTGCTGCCCGATGGAAATATATGATAGAGTGAATGGACAGAATTAAAGCATAAAAAGGATGGAAAAGTAAAAAAGGGTCCAGACATCTTCACTGATATTTGTCCATTACATTGACAATCATAATTTTTCAAAATTTGTGAGAGAATTGGAGGCATTGTCATACTGCACAGGCAGAGGTAGAATCACAATGGGAAGTAGTAGAGGGAAGCAATGATCCAATTGGAGCAATGGAGAATGCAAAACAATAATTTATAATGTGTAAGGAGGATCCAGGGGAATCATAAAGGAGGCAATTGATAAGAACCAACCATGAATACTTCAGTAACAGGCATTCCTTGAGAAGTCATGCTAGAGGCAACATGTATACATCACTGGGCTTCTACAAGAATCTGGGAAGGGTACTTTTTGGTGGACATCACTTCCCTTGAGCACTGCTGGGACTGTTTCTTGTTCTCTTTGACCAACAAATCGAATGAGTGAGATTGCTATTACCCTTGTGATTACATATATTCATTCTTTGACCTTTGTGAGACATGTAATCACAAGGGTAATAGCAATCTCACTCATATCAGCTAGTAGATGGAAGCAAAGAGATAGAGAAGTGAGAAATCCTCCAAAGAATACCCAGGCTCTTCATATCATGTGAAAACTTCTTACACATTTATGTATCCACACAAGTATTTTCTGAGTACCAATAAGGATAGAACTTTCGAAACTTGATTACTTAGTTGGATGTTGCAACTGAAAAACTCGTTGTATTTTTTCTGAAATGTTGGGTTTGGGATGTTTTTATTAAGCCCCCCCCCCATGTAGGCCCTACAAACTATGGAGCGAGGCAGTCACAAAATAAGGTGTTAATAAATTTTGTAAAGAGGCTTATTACCCATAAGGGCTCTAGAAATTAACTAAATAATGATTTTTGGTTCATATCTTCTTCTTCTCTTGGCAGAACTAGGCAACAACAATTTTCTTCACAAATTCCTATTGGTTTATTAGAATAAGTCAAATCATATTTTTAATTGTGAAGTGCTTATTTTGAGGACTCAACTGGTTGACAATGGGTTTTGAGTGGGGTGGATCCAAGATGATAGCTTGTAGGCAGCATTTCCCGGAAACTCCTTCCCCCACCCAAAACTCCAAAGGCCAACAAATTATGACTCTAGCCAAACTTTAGAGGGGCAGAACCCACAGAAAGACTGAGTGATACATTTTCCCAGTCCAAGATAACTTAGAAGTTCTGCCAGAAAGGTGTGTTTCACCAGGACCTATAGTTGGAAAAAGCTGGTCGCAATGCAGCCCTGGAACAGCTTGAAGGGGCAGGGAGAGAATGCTGCTACACAAGAATGAGTGTGAAGTGAAGGAGCATGGGCTGTAGAACCTGCAATGAGAATCTGGAGAAAGCAGCCTACACCGCCAGAGACCATAAGGGGGTCAGGGAAGAAAGCAGAGATTTCCCTTGGGGTAGGACTCTGCTGTTTGCCTACACTCACATCCAGGTTGCAGTTTGGGCTTCCATACTAAGATAGCCAAGCAGGAATCCTCCTTACAGTTCCAGGGCACAGGGAAATACAGGGGTTATCTACATATCAAAGCACAGGAAAAAGATCATAAGATTTTGTAGGAATAAAGGTCCCAGTGGGGTGACCCCAAAAATATGCCCAAAGCCTTAGAAGTGCCATGGATTGGTCTTGGGCTGAGGAAATGTGTAAACGACAGAAAAAGAAGTACCTGACCATAGAGAATTACTTTAGACCCATGGAAGAACAAAACAAATACTCAGATAATGACAAAATCAAAGCTTCCATATGCAAATCCTCCAAGAGAAACAGAAAATGGACTCAGACTATGGATGAGCTCAAAAAAGACTTTGAAAAGCAATTTAGGAAGGTGGAGGAAAAATTGGGAGGAGAAATAAGAGCAATGCAGAAAAATCATGAAAACCAAATCAAAAGCTTGGTGAAGAAATAGAAAAAATACTAAAAAAATAATATGTTAAAAACCAGTTTAGGCCAAATGGAAAAAGCAAAACAAAAGGCAAATGAGGAGAAAAATGCCTTAAAAAGCAGAATTGGCCAGCTGGAAAAGGAGATAAAAAAGCTCTCTGAAGAAAATAACTCCTTCAAATGCAGAATGGAATTAAAGGAAGCTGATGACTTTGCAAGAAATAAGGAAGAAATAAAATTCTTCCAAAAACAGGCAAAAATTAGAAGAAAGTATAAAATATGTCATTGGAGAAACAACCAACTTCGAAAACAGATCCAGAAGAAATAATTTTAAAATTATTGGACTATCTGGAAGCCACAATCAGAAAAAGAGCCTAGACTTCATTTTTCCAGAAATCATACAGCAAAATAGCCCTGAGATCCTAGAAGCAGAGGGTAAAATAGAAATTGAGGGAATTCACCAGTCACCTCCTGAAAGAGATCCCAAAAGAAAAATGTCCAGGAATATTATAGCCAAATTCCAAAACTCCCAAATCAAAGAGAAAATTCTAAAAGCTGCAAGAAACAAACAATTCAACTACCAAGGCTCCATAGTCAGGATTACACAAGATCTGGCAGCATCTACATTAAGGGCCCATAGGAATTGGAATATGATATTCCAGAAGGCAAAAGATTTCAGTTTACAACTGAGAAGCAACTACCCAGCAAAATTAAACATCTTCTTTCAGGGGGAAAAGATGAACTCTCAATGAAATAGAGGACTTTCAAACTTCTCTATTGAAACAACCAGAGCTGAACAGAAAGTTTGATCTCCAAGTGCAGGACTCAGGTGAACCATAGAGAGGGCGGTAGAGAAGGACTAACTATGAGGAACTTCACAATATTGAACAGTTTGTATTCCTGCATAGGAAGAAGATACTGATAACTCATATGAACTTTGTCATTTATAAGAGCTGTTAGAAGGAGCATATATATCCAAGGCACAGGAAGGAGCTGAATATGATGGTATAATATAGTAAAAAAGATGGAGTCAATGGGTGATAATGGAAAGTACTGGGAGGAAGGAAAGGGAGATGAAGAAGAAGCTAAGAAATTTCACATACAAGTTGATAAAAAAATTTTTCAATGGAGTGGAATGGGGGAGGCAAAAAGGGAATGAATGAGCCTTCATTCTCATCAGAAATGTCTCAGAGAGGAAATAACATACAAACTTAATAGGGTGAGGAAATCTGTCTTGCCTTGGAGAAAAATGAGAACAAAGGCACAGGATAAGAAGGAATAGGGAAGAGAAGGGAGAAACAGGTGACAGAAGAAAGGGAAGATTGAGGGAGAGGATACTCAGATACAAAACACCGGGACAGAGCCAGGATGAAAGGAGAGAGAGAATAGAATAAATGAGAGTGGGGAGGAATAAAATGGAGGGAAATACAGCTAGTAATAGCAACTGTGGGAGAAATATTGAAACAACTTCTCTGGTAGACTTATGATAAAGAAAGCAACTCACCCCAGAGACAGAGCTATTGGAATCTGAACACAGACTGAAGTACATTTTTTTTCTCTTTCTCTCATTATTCTTCAGATTTCTCATTTTCTTGGGGGTTTATGTTTACTCTTTTAAAAAATTATTGTAATAATAAATTAAAGTTCCCTTGCAAAAAAAGAAAGAAAGAAACCAGGAGGGATAGGAATTCAGGGAATCCTGGTGGGATTTACATGAGTTGATGCTGAGTTAGATGAGCAGAACCAGAAAAACATTGTATACCCTAACAGCAGCATGGGGGTGATGATCAACCTTGATTGACAACAGTGCAAAGGTCAGGGACAGTTTTGGGGTATCTGCAGTGGAAGAATGTCATCTGGATCCAGAGAGGGAATTGTGGAGCTTGAAAAAAAGACAAAAGACTATTACCTTTAATTTAGGGGGAAAAATGAAAAACCCCATTATCTTACTATATAATTCTGCTATCTCTTATCCTTTATTTTTCTTCCTCAAGGATACAATTTCTCTCTTATCACATTCAACTTAGATCAGTATACACCATGGAAACACTGTAAAGACTAACAAACTGCCTTCTGTGAGGGGGAGGGGAGGAAGAAAGATCGGGAAAAAAAATGTAAAACTCAAAATAAATAAAATTTAAAAAAAAAAGAAAAAGAAAATGGGCTTTGAGGATAAATAGGTGGTGTAGTGGATAGAGCACCAGCCCTGGAGTCAGGAGGACCTAAGTTCAAATCTGACATCAGACACTTAATAATTGCCTGGATATGTGGCCTTGGGCAAGTCACTTGACCCCATTGCCTTAAATAAATAATTCTCTTTTTTAAAATGGGCTTTGATCCAGTGCACTAATCTTAAAGTAGTGGTGATTCCACATTTACCCTTCATGGTGATTGATATCCACAACCTCATCTTATATCCTGCTTCAACTATACACAACACCCCCAAGACCGGTCACTCCTCTCCTAGGTTCACATCCTCTCCCAAATTCCATGGGAATAGGCTTTCTTCCCTTCTGGAGAAACTGAACCTAGTTTGAATAGTGCTCTGAACAATTTCCCTTCCAACTGTTTTTGCTCAATGTTCAAAATTTTCTATTTGGACACTTTCATAATGATTTGTGGAATGATAGGTATTTTGGGCACTCTACTGGAAGAGACAATCTAATTACCTTATGGCTGTGATATTGTACATCATGCTACATGTAGTACAACCTTAAGGCATTTTTCCTATTTTAAAGGTGGAATTTTCATGTGTATGGTATATTCTAGGAGTTTGTCATTGGGTCAGGGAAAGCACCATCAATATATTTTCAGACACAGACAAAGTTGTTTTGCTGGACTTGACTTATTTCTGAGAAATGAAGGGTTTTTTTTAATTTGAGTAGGAGGGAAAGAGAAAAGAAAAAAGGAGAAAAAGGAAAAGGAGTAGAAGGAGGAAGAGGAAGAGAAGGGGGATGAGGAGGAAGAGGAGGAGAAAGAGCCAAAAGATTCCTGAGGAAGTTACTAGGTTAAGTAACTTATCTAAGGTCACACAGTCAGTATGGGTTAGAAGGGAAGAAGGAAGGAAGGGAGGAAGGAAAGAAGGAAGGGAGGAAGAAAGGAAGGAAGGAAGGAAGGAAGGAAGGAAGGAAGGAAGGAAGGAAGGAAGGAAGGAAGGAAGGAAGGAAGGAAGGAAGGAAGGAAGGAAGGAAGTGAAAACAATTCCACTGGACCCTCAGAACTAAAACAATCCCAGAAATAATGGATTACCTTCTCCATCCTGTTCAGTATAGACTAGTGAGATTTTGTAGGGTTCTTGTCTATCCACAGATTAATCTATCAGGGATGGAGGAGCCTAGACTTGAAGATTGTTGCTGATTCAATTAGGGAGGAGAAAGGGAGACTATCATGGAATTATGATAAATGGGATATTGAAACTCCATGAAGTGCGAAAAATGGTTAAATCCTCTGGTCTTACCCTGATAGAATGACTCAGATTCCCTGGTAGGATTTTCTGAGCTTCCCCAAAACTTTTTGTTTTAGTAAGTCAAGGAAACGACTAAACTCTATTCAATGGGGATCAACCTGACGAAATGTGGTCTGATGTATGGAAGATATCAAATAGGCTAATTCATGAAGGATGTTCCTGTTTCTTCTCTCTCTGTCTTCTTTTCCAACCTTAATACCCACACACTAGAGTCCCACCATGTTGACTTTCTTATTGCTATTCATAGATTTCCCTTCTGAGATGTTATACTGACTATCCATTGGTAATGCTCAGAATGAGTTCCTCCCTCATTTCCATCTCTTGGAATCTCTAATTATCTTCAAGGCTCAGTTTGGGTATCAACTCTTCCCAGGAAATCCTTTTTAATTCTTCCAGATGCTAATGTCCCCTCCAAACATCTTTTATCTGTTCTGAATATATATATATATATATATATATATATACTATAAATATATTATATATATAGTGTATATATATATATATATATATATAAATATGTGTGTAAGTCATCCATCTCTTTGTCTCCTAGCCTGTAAAATGTGAATAACAATGGTAATTATTTCCTTGGGAGATTGTGAGGATGAAATGAGATAATGTTTTTAAGCATCTTGAAAACTTTAAAGTGCTGTTAAAATGCTAATCATTATTATTGTTATTATTAATATTATTTACTTTAATGTCATCTTATATCTACCTTTTGGGGTAGCTAGGTGGCACAGAGAATAGAGCACTTTTCTTTGAGCCAAGTAGACGAGAGTTCTAATCCGGTCTCAGACATTTGACACTTACTAGCTATATGACCTTGGTCAAGTTATTTAACCTTGATGCCCCACATCTAGGGCTATCTCCAGTCATCTTGATTCATATCTGCCCACTGGACCCAGTTGGCTCTGGAGGAGAAAGTGAGGCTGGTGATGTAGTACAGAACTCCCTCACTCAAATCTGAATCATGGACTCCTTATGTCATCACATCCCTGATATGGTAGCGTGTATCTAGCATGAAGGACAAACATCATGTCTATCCTTTCTATCTCTTGTCTTTCCATACATACATATGTATGTATGTGGGTATGTGTGCATATAGTCCTCTATCTCAAATTGTAATCTACCTGAGGGCAAATATTGTTTGCATTTTTCTGTGCAACCCCAATACTTATGATAGCTAGCAAACAGTCAGTGTTTAATAAATATTGGTTGTTTGATTGAGTCATTGATCATCTTCAGACTTCCATTCACTTTCAGTCATATTTCTAGTTGAAGTAAGATGAGAATATAGGGCATCCCAAAAATCCTTTGTGTAATTTTAAACCTTCAGAGCCTAGCTTTGGGAGTACCCTGTATGTGCTGGCAGAAATGCTGCTTCTTAATGCATAGAATCACAGATATGGAGGTAAAAGAGAAGCCATCTAGCCATAGGACATTTCACTCATTTTGAAGATAAAGAAACTAGGGTTCAGAGTACCTGACCAGGGTCCCATTGCTAGTAAACCTGATCAGGGGAATTAAAACACATGCCTTCCTCAGCTCAACCATCTTTCGACTTACATGATGTTGCCTCATAAAAGTCCCACTCTTGGAAGGTTGAGAATCATATGGAGCAAGAAGTCATTATGTTGACTGATCTCTGGAGCTGCCAGTCAGAGAACTTGGCTCTCCTTTCTGGGTTATGAGACAGAGAGAGACAGAGACAGAGAAGAGAAAAGCAAAAAAAAGCCAAGTGCAAAGGGAACCAACCCACCCAGCTCCTTCTGAAATAGAAGAGGCTCAATAATTCATTGGAGAGTGAGCAATAGATCTTGGCATCCTTTTGGACCCCTTCCCCCATCTAACCACATCTGAAACCAGATGGAAATTGGTCTGCAAGCAGGCCATGAAATCAACTGCTAAAAAGTGATTTTCCAAAGGAAGTGACAGAGCTGTCCTTGTTCCAGGGCCAGTTCTTCCCCAGTGTGGCTCAATGGGAACTCTCTTATTATCTACTGAGTACTGACAGCTTCCTTGGCATATTTCAAGGAAGTAAAGATTTGGTGCTAGCCCCGCAGGCCTACAAATAAGATAGGATGGAAAAGAGATGGGGTAGGATACCCACCCACACTCACCCACATACCACACACATAACACACACACACACACACACACACACACACACACACACACACACATGCACACATACACACACACATGCACACACACACAGACATACACACAAACCTTTCAAATTCAGCACATGTGTGGACTTACTAAAATAAAAACATGAATTCTTGGTTAAAAGAGTTTTCCTTAAAGAGGAAGAGGGATACTTTCTGAGTCTGACAGATAAATAGGAAATGCCCCCCCTAGACAGAGGGGAGGGAGACACTGAGACTGAATTTTTCAGAGTATCACACAAATCAGGGTGACTGGGTCATTTGGTACCAGTAGAGTTCTAGAATGAATAGGGCTTAGAAAATGTAATAAGAACAATGCTAAGGCTACTTGATTACAGAGATTGTTTTACGAAGTTTCCAAGTTCTGACTTCTGGGAGTAATTATAAAGTCAAAGATGCTCAATGGAAATTTGAGGGATTAATTTTTATTAATTTTTCATTTCTCAAACATTTCTTAGGTACCTACTGGAGGCATCATACACCAATAAACCAGAATGAAAGATACACAAATCTGTAACTGGTGAAGGACACTGGGCATGTTTGAGGGTGGAGGAAATTTAGAGGATAGAATGGTATAGTCATAGAGAGAATTCTTTTCCTTCATTTAGCATCTTAGAAATCTCTGTGTTGCTAGGATGCCCTTCTTCCACACATCATCCATACATCAGTGACATCAGTAGTCCAAGAGTAGTAATACTTGACCTTCATGATTGAAGAGGGCTATGTCATCATATATATGATACAAATAACTAGTATATCATGTTTATTAAAGTACAATTATAGACAAAACCAAAAGAAAGTTAGTTCTGGTGGTTTAAGAGAATTAGAAGATGACTTCTATGCCCAAGAGCTTCCAATTCAGTTCAGAAAATACACATATGAAATCAAAATACAAGAAAAAGTAGAGTCCTTGAAAAAAGAACAGCAGAGACTGGATAATTCTCAGTCAAAATACTAAATATTTCTTGCAAGGGTCTAGATAATTAAATCAGAGCTAGAATGGATGGACTTGACTTTTCTAGAGAATGGTCTCTTTTGTCCAGTTCACTAGCAAATGTGAAAGCCCCCTTAACATGAAACAAAAATTTCTTTCTGAGAAATAGTCCTCTTAACTTCCCCATGGTAATCTCTCTTTTACTTTCAGACTCAATTACAATTATCAGTACTACAGTGGGGACCACCCAAGAGCACCCTTGGGGCTAAAATCTTCAAACCATAGAATAGCTCCCAGCAAGTCCAAGGTCTTGGTGTAACTGTTTAACTCTCTTGTGTAGACCTGGTGCCAATTAAGCCAATAACCAGAGTATGACCCTCATGTCATTTCCAATTTCACCCATACTGTCAGCCAGCTATCCTGCCTAAGAGACAAGGAGAATGATTGCAAAAGAGCTCCCAATGTGGAGTGATGTACTTGGTGTTATGGGAGCTGTATTTGAATGATTGTATTGTCACTCCCTTTGTGGGGACCTTCAGCAAGTGAATTCCTTTAATTCTCTGGACATCAGTTTCCTTACCTATAAAATGAGGGAGTCGGATCTGACTCTATAATCTCTGAAATCTAATTGTCTTGGCATAAAAAGTAATAATAATAATAATAATAATAATAATAATAATAATAATAATAATAATAATAATAATAACCTATTACATTATGGTGACTCATAGTGCTATCTCTATAGAGTGCACTCTTTTATAAGTTTCTGGAATACTAATGAATCCATCTAATGATCATCAGTCTGAGTGTAGAGCACTCTAAATGTGTTTGGACTTAACTGCCTAAAAACTGACCTTGCCTCTAGCTATTACATCAGAGACTGTGGAAGTAATACTATTAATGATATGCAGTCTATTTGGGAGAATTCCCTGTTGGGAAGTAGAGACTATCAAATTTCTTCTCTCTCTCTCTCTCTCTCTCTCTCTCTCTCTCTCTCTCTCTCTCTCTCTCTCTCTCTCAGATTAATTTGCTCAGAACTTTGTCTACTAGTATTGGAACATCCAAACTCTTAACCTAGGATGCCATTCTGTAAAGCATTAGATATTTGGGGTCCTACAGTCTTGCCTAGAACATGCAAAGTTGAGTGACCGGCCAAGGTCACCAAATTAGAATGTTTCTCAAGTGTTCCTGAGTCTGTCTGGTTTTTTTATATCTACTGTGTCATTTAACTATATTATTACATCACTCTGCCATATATACATATATATATATAATTTGAATTGCAAATAGATGCATATATAATATATGCATTTATATATAAATGCATTTGTTTTCTTAATATAGAGAAAAATCCCTTCCATCCATGTAGGTTGACAGCTGCTCTACAGATATAGATAATGCTCTGCAATACTTACCCTTAAAATTTTACTTAAAACATTGAGAGAGTAACACATGCCTAAGATTTCTCAGCTAGTAGGTATCAAGGATGCAACTTAATTCCAATTCTTCCTGTTTTCAAGGCTAGTTCTCCATCAACTTCACTATGCTTCCATATACATATATAATATATTCAATCATATCATATATAATATATTAAATTATTAATACATGATATAAGATAGACACATTATTAAAATTCATGCATATATGTATTTCCTATGTATGTGTACATATATGTTAACATATATAAATATGTTTGCACATGTCTATGTATATACATGTGTGTATCTATTTATCTATAGACTTATTACCATTATGTTTTTCATTGATTGAATTAATGTAGTGTTGACCAAAGTGAGATCAATGGAGTCATCCATGAGAACAGCAGAAGTCTAGAAAATTTCAACCTGGAAAAGATCTTGGAAGAGAATTTCATATTTTTCCCCAGGTGTGCTTCTTCTCTGACCTTTCTGCAGCTTTGGATTCTACTGAGTGATCACCTTCTGGATATTTTACTCTTCCCTCTTGCCTTTCGAGACACTGATTTCTCCTAATTCTGCCTGAAGAGGTGTTGAGTTCCCCATTCATGATAATCATCAAACAAATTCTGAATGGTCATTTATCATGTACACTGTGGTGTAGGTTCCTTTGAGGCATGGGCTTTATTAGATGACCACTGATGTCTCTTCCAGTTCTGTCCTATGATATTCATGGTTTCATGGCAAAAGCACTGACTTTGGAGAGCTGCCATTCTGAAGTCATTTTGTCCCTTAAAGCATAACCTGTTCAGATCACACAATAGCAGAGGAGTTCAAATCCAGGGTTCTCTGTTATGGTTATATGCTGCAGGTTTGATAAAAAAAAAAAGTTGACTTTTTTGTTCTGATAGTGAAGTTCCTCTGGTAGTGCCCTCTGACCAATTTTCTTTGCCTACAATGGCTTAATAGGAATCCCTTAGCATAAATTCATTTGGAATATTCTAGATTACAGATTATTAGTCTGGTCTATCAACTAAATAAATAGATGACAAAGAGAGAGAGAGAGAGAGAGAGAGAGAGAGAGAGAGAGAGAGGCATTAGGCATAGACAGATGGATGGATGGATTGATAGATGGATGGATGAATGGATGAATGAAGAGAGAGAGATGCACAGATAGAGTAGAGATAGAGATAGATGCATAGACAGAGATAGATGCATACATACATACACACATAAGACAACTGTATTATTAGGTATTTTACTTTATCCATTTAAAAGCATGATTCTGAGAAGGAATCTAGAGGTTTCATCCAGGACACAAAATAAAAAAGGTTAAGAATTCCTTTTCTAGAAAATGGCTTTAAGCTCCCCATACCAGTACAAAGTAGGAGGAGGTTAATGTGTTTGTTTATTTTCCTGTTCCAGAAAACTAATGATACAGATGTCCTCCAAGTGCTCTATACAGAACTAAAAGAGACCATGAAAGTCCTGACAAAGATGAAAAAGCACCAGAAGCAATAAGGAATGCTCATTCCCTATTCATTAGGAGGTAATGGAGCAGACGCTTTTGGAGGATGACAAATTGCCTTTAATTTTGTTATTTTATGTAACAATTAACGGGAATATATATTCTGAAGTTCAAACAAATTATGATTTACAAAAGATAGCATCCTTCCAAAACACAATCAAAGCAGGTAGGGAAGATGTGAGGAGAAAGCTGAAAGGCACTGAAAGTATCTCCCTTAGGAGAGATTGAGGATGGAAGTGCTGCTGGCTGGACAGGACTAGTACGGCTCAGAGGAAGTGGGGCCGGTGGAGCACCAGGACCCTGATCACTCTGTGCTCTGGAGTGTGCATGTGCTCCTCTCTCCCTCTGTCTCTTTCCTCCTCTGTCTGCCTGCCTACCCATCTTGATGTCTCCATCTGACTGCCTGTTTCTCTGCGTCTCTCTGCATCTCTCTGGGTTTAAATCTTTCCTTCTCTTTGTCTCTGCCTTGCTCTATATTTATCTACCTGTCTCAATGTCTATAATTCTCTCTCTCTCTCTCTCTCTCTCTGTCTCTCTCTCTGTCTCTCGCTGTCTCTGTCTCTCAGTCTCTCTGTCTCTCTCCATCTCTCTCTCTCTCTCTCTCTCTCTCTCTCTCTCTCTCTCTCTCTCTCTCTCTCTCTCTCTCTCTCCCCCTGCCTCCTCTCTCCATAGGTGTCTTTCTATCTCTCTGTGTGTATCTGTCTCTCCCTGTCTCTCTGTCTGTCTGCCTATGTCTCATCTCTCTTTAACTGCCTGTCTGTTTTTATGTCTCTCTCTGTTTCTACTTTCTTGTCTGTCTCAATATGTGTCTCTTTTTCTGTCTGTCTGTGTACCTGTCTCTATCTTGCTGTAACTACTTCTGTCTTCTTGGTGTCTCTCTCTTTCACGCTGTCTCTCTATGTCCACTTGTCTCTCTCTCTCTCTCTCTCTCTCTCTCTCTCTCTCTCTCTCTCTCTCTCTCTGTGTGTGTGTGTGTGTGTGTGTGTGTGTGTGTGTGTGTGTCTATTTCTATCTCTCTCTCTCTGAGATTGTCTCTGGGTGTATTTGTCTCTGTCTCTAACTGCCTGTCTGTCTGTCTCTCTGTGACTGCTCTCATCTTTTTTAATGTATTTATCTCTCTCTTCTTTACTTCTTGTCTGTCTCTCTGTCTATCTCTCTGAATGTTTCTGTCTCTCTGTCTCTTTGTGTGCCTCTTTTCTAAAATTTTGGGCTTTGGTTCTGGTTGGCATTCCTAAGTGTTAGGTGGAGTGGATCCCAAACTCTCAGTTGTTCTTAGGAAGCTCAAGCTCTGTCACCCCGACTTTTAGAAGAAGGAAGGGTCCATAGAAATCAGATTGAATTGACTCTCCTATATTTAAAAGCATTCAGGGGTTCTTCAGAGGGTCAGTTCAGTGACCTGCCTCACTGTCCGTTTCTGTGACTCCCTCTGTATTTTGTGTCTGTCTCTTATTACTTCATTTCTGCCTGTCTACCCTCACCTCAGTCTCTGTGTTTATTTGTGTCTCTGTGTCTCCATGTACCTGTCCATATATCTCTTTCTTCTTGTGTCTCTCTTGGGGTATGTCTATCTCTCTCTGCCTCTGCCTTTCTCTATGTCTGTCTCTTCCCTCACAACTCTTTTTCACAAGGTCAAGTAGAAAGGCAGAATGTAGAGAGTATTGGAGTCTCCAATTCACTGAATCCTCATGGTTCTTCCTTGCCCCATTCTCCACATTCCACCTGCTCTGTGCTCTTTCCTCTCATGAACACACACCTCAGTGAAGGAATTTCCATACACATAGAGTCTCATTTCTTCCTCTAGCTCTCCAATGCCAGTATGTAGGTATTACTAATATTTTTGTAAATGGACCTGGGAATATTTGATCAGCACTTCCCAGCTCTCCCTTTGTACATTATTTACCCTTCATACTGTTTATATTTTTTATGGTACATAATTTCTTGCCTATTGTCTGTTGTTCTATGTTGGAAAACTACTTGTAGTGGGGGGCTAATTTTTGTGCATTTTGCTATATTACCACTACTTAGCATGGGACCTGGAGAATGTAGGTGTTGATAAAGGTTTATTGACTGAATATCAGCACACACATACTTAATCAGCTTTAATCAAGGCAAAAACAAAACAGAAAAGGTTTCAATCATATAACTGCCATTATAGTCATTTTCTTTTGGGGATATACTGCAGTTACTATTCAATTATGTCTGACTCTTCATGACCCCATTTGAGGTTTTCTTGGCAAAGGTACTGGAATGGTTTGCCACTTCTTTCTTCAGATCATTTCACAGATGAGAAACTGAGGCAAACTGAGATTTGCCCAGGGTTACATAGGTAGTAAGTGACCGAGACCACATTGGAACTCAGGTCCCCCTGACTATCTATTAAACCACTTATCTACCCCTTACTGCAGTAAAAATGTACATTTAACCTAGAAACATCTTTGAAGAACCCTTGAATATTTTAAATATAGGAGAAGCCATTGATAGCCATTCAACCTGATTTCTATGGACCTTTCTTTCTTCTAAAAATCAGAGTACCAGACAGAAGAAAATCAACACTGACCTTTGGCTTTCTAAGAACAACTGAAAGTTTGGGGATCAATTCCACCAACACTTATGAATGCTTACCAGAACCAAAGCCCAAGGTTTTGAAAAGCACTGCCCATGCGACCAGAAGGAATATCAGTACTAGTATCAATACTACAATTTATACACTTAGGGGGCTTAGAAATTAAAAACTACTCTTATATCATCAAATTTGAGAGTCATTCTCTAGATTCCCTGTATTAGCTTCCTAAGATGATATATGATATATATATATATATATATATATATATATATATATATATATATATATATATATACATATATATATATATATATATCAATCTCCTCTGTGTCACTTGCTTAAATGACATGTTAGAGGCAGTCATGATGGAGTACTTAGACAATTCATCTTACAACTGGGAGGACCCAAATTCAAGTCCTGTCATTGGGGTATACTGGCTGTGTGACTTAAGAAAGTCCCCTAACCTCCCAGCTGCCCGTGGCAACTTTCTAAGACTGAAAAGAGTTCCTGTTCCAAAGAATTCACAAGTCCACTCCCTATTCCCTCACTATATATACATATATATATATACATATATATATGTATATATGTATATAATAGACCAAAAAAGAAAATCAGCCCAATATTATTGTTAACATATAATTCATATGATGAAATTGAAAGAACTATGAAATCTTAGGTCACTAATTGATATATCTTCTAATGACATAAGTATGGCCTAGAGGAGACATTAGACATTAATTATTCTTACTCTCATAGTTTATAGATGAAAGAACCAGAATCCAGGGAAATATGTAATTCACTCATGGGTAGACTCATGGATAGACTAGTAGTAAGCTTCAGAGAAGGATTTGAATCCCAAATACTAGAGTTTCAAAGTCAACATTCAATAACCTTAACACTAACCATTATTCATGATTCTTCTTTCTTCAGACTATGGTTAAGTGTTCTCTTCCTAATATACCAATTGTCCTTAAAGAATGTCCGCCAAATACAGAGCAAAACTTGGTTTTGAAGAGTAACAACAAAAATAACAAAGACATGATACTAATCGCTGGTATTTATATAGTCCATGCAGCTTGGCAAAGTACTTTTCATATATAATGACGGTTTGGGAAAAGACTGGCATCTTAGGACTTGAAAGAGACACAAACATTCCCCCATTCATCCCTCAGAACTACTATAGAACTATGAGATCTTTGAGTTGGAAAATGGGATTGAGTCAAACACTGGAGGTTTGAAGAGACTCAGTCTTTATGAAAAAGACTTTTGAAATGGTAGGGAGTCACCAGCTGAGGAATAGCAATAGGTTAGGGTAAGATTTCTCATCTTCACCCACAAATTAATTAGTGTAGCATTAAGGAAAAGCAGAAATAATATGGAGGACTAGACTTATGGTAGAAAAGGGAGATGTCAAGGTGAAGCAATGTCCCCCAGAGGCATTTTACAGTTGAAGACTGGATGAAACTATTTGTTTAAGGACTAAGGGAAGTTCTAAGAAAAGTTCTGTTTCTTCTCCAACTTCCCTTCATTATTTCTGCCCTTTAACTTTGTAATATACTCTACTCATTTCTTAACCATCACATTCTTGTAACTCAAAAGTTTGCTTTCAATCATAAAGACATCAGGGGTTAGCCAGAGACTAATATGAATTTAGATTGAAGTAGACAGCTAAACCTTTGCCCAAATTCTCAAAGTTTTCTTAACTAGGTAGGGACTCTGAGTGATTGCAATTGTTCTTTTGACTTTGTGGTTTATAATATAGAGTATAAATTATATAAAACCATGAAGTGTAATTCAGTTCTGGAGTCAGAGAAGCTGGATTCCAATCTCAGTTCTGGTATTTTTTTAACCTGTGTGTCCAAGTGAAAGTCACTTCAACTATTAGGGTCACAATTATTTTAATCTATAAAATGAAGATAGGTGGCTAGGTTGGTTGTACAGTAGATAGAATCATCAAGATAAATGCAAATCTGGGTTAAGACCATTACTAGTTGTGTGTCCCTGAGCAAGTCACTTAACCTTGTTTGCCTCAGTTTTCTCATTTGGAAAATTGGCTGGAGAAGGAAATGAAAAACTGCTCCAGTGGTTTCTTTTGCCAAGGAAGCCCCAAAGGGAGGTCAGACTGAAATGACTCAATAGCAACAAAATGAGGTTGGACTCAATCTCTAAATTACTCCTATTTAGCCAAAGACAAATTAGTGAATGTCTTTGATGCCTCCCCCCCCACCCAAGTCTTTAGTCATCCATATCCAGAATTTACAGTAGGTAAATAAATTAGAGGATGATTCAGTTAGTCATGTATTTGTTAAAGCCTCACTATGAAGAACTGAGCTAAATACAGGAAATTATAAGAAAAGGAAAAAATATGGTCCCTGCCCTCAAAGAGTTTACATTCTAATGGAGAAGAGAGCATACAACAAACTAAGTATATGAACATCAAAGATGATCTTAGAGGAAAGACTTTGGGGGAAAGAGAGAGAAAACATGAACTTTGTGAACACTAGAGAATGTCCTCCTGCCTCTCAGAATCCTTGGTTTCTTTCAAAATTCTACAAGAAGCCTAAGTTCAGTCCCTATACCTCTAGTGTCTAAGGACACAGGTATAGCCTGGAGGAGACATTAGACATTAATTATTCCTTCCCTCTTATTTTAAGACCAAAAAAACCAGAGTCCCGGGAAGTGACTCACTCATGGGTAGACTAGTAGTAAGCTTCAAAGAAGGATTTGAACCCCAAAGACTACTTTGTACAGTAGTTGTTTTGCAAAAATTGTGCATAAATAAATTTGATATGGGTTTACTGTCTCCCTTTAGAAAATGTTTCATAAAAACGGATAATTTTTCATTTTTGTCTTTATCTTTGTCTTTTTCTTTATGTCATACCCTGCCATATCAGAGAGAATTAACAAATGCTTGACTAATATTTATTCATAATTTACCTTTTTCTTCAGGGGAAAAATGGAAATTGAGTGTGGAAAAAATTTGCCCCATTATGGTCAAAGCAATGATAATTTCAAGAATAAAAGGATAGTCATTGAACCCAAGAAACCTTTACTCTACTGGAATTATATGAATAAGAATATTTATTTTTGTTCTGCCATTTGTTTCAGTTGTATATGTCCTTTTGTGGTCCCATTTGGGGTTTTTTTGGCCAAAGATTTGGAGTGGTTTGTTATTCCCATCTAGGACTCATATTTCAGATAAGAAAACTGAGGCAAACAGGGTTAAATGACATGCTCAGGTCTACACAGTGAGTATCTGAAACCAGATTTGAATCCTCAAAGAAGAGTCTGATTCCAAGCCCAGCACTCTATCTACTACATCATCTAATATCAGTAATATTCATCACATTTATTTAGCATTTTAAGGTTTTCAAAATACTTTAAAGGTAACTCACTTTATCCTCTTTTATTCCCAGTACCTCATAGAGAGAGGGCTACAACACATTACAGGATCTTACTACATGCCTATTAGATTAGATTAGGATAAGAAAAAAATTGATAGTATCACAGATTTAGAACTGGCAAAGATCTTAAGGGTTGTTTATGCCAGTCCCTTACTTTTACAGATGAGGAAACTGAGGCACTGAAATTTAAAGAAAATTGCCCAGGATTACAGAAGTAATAAATTATAAGAGTAGGATTCAAAGAAAGATTGTTGACTCTCATTCTAACAAACTTCCTGTTATATCCTTACATTTTCTGATTTTTAAAGGCAAAACATGAGAAGAAATAATATTCTAATCATGGGAATGCATTCTAAGGAAATTAAAATTATTAGTGATATTAAAATTAAAGGCACTTGTACTATCATGATGAAAATTCTGCAGTCATCTTATTAACAATAGTGGGTGCTGCCTATTCAACATTCCTTGGAATCTCTCTATATAATACTATTTTTAAAGAACAGAATTAATAACAGATTCCAAGTGCTGTATTGAACTTTGACTAAATGGAATTATGATAATTGGGAAAGTGGAGCACAAGATTTGACCTGATTCATTTCCTGCTTCTTATTTTCAGAGTTTGAATGAGACATAAGAATTGAAGTGGAACAGATGCCAAGGAAAACTTGTCATCCACTTTACTGAGAGTAATAATAGTAAAATCTCAAGTCCATTGAATTTCCAAAATCTAACTCAACTTATCGAAAAATGGGGATGGTACCCAATAGAAAATCAGTGTAGAATAACTGAAAGAGTGTGGGAGCTGGGTTTGGGACACATGCATTCATCTGCTAATGTCTTCTACTCCTAAAAAATTATATTTAATTTCTTTGTATTCCTTTAATAGAATGCAAATACCTTAAGGGCAGGGATGGTTTAATATTTTTTTATTTATATTATGAATTCCTAGAAGAGCAATTGGCATAGAGGTGCCCTTTAGCAAATGTTTATTGACAGGTCAATCTATTCTCTCATTTGTCAAATGTGGAAACTGAGGTCTGGGAAGATTAACTAATTTGTCCAAAGTCTGCAATGATAATAAGAAGTAATTATGAGAGGTGACGAAAACAAATTCGCATATACCTCTATGTGTGTTTGTACAACTAGACACATATCTAGTCATGTATATAAATATTCATAAATCAATAAATGTATATGTATGTATATATAATATACATATATATGGATAAACAATATTTCTCTAGTCAAGCAAAGAACTGTATGCCGATCAGAGTGTCACATGAGATCAGAAACTTAGAAATAGGAGGGGCCTTAGAGCTCACCTAGTCTAAACTCTCATTTAAGAACTAAGACCCTGAGTCCCAGAGAGGTGGTTTGAATTTCTCAAGGCCTCCTAGAGGCAGAGCTAAAATGCAACCTGAGGTCCTCTACCTCTGATTCACTGTCTTTCCCACAAACCATTCTACTTTCTCACTTACATGGTGTTGATGCACAAGGTTCTGCAAAAGTCAAGTTTTTTTGTTTAAACTAGATTTGGGGCAGCTAGGTGGCACATGGGCAACTAGGTGGTGCAGTGGATATAGCACTGGCCTTGGAATCCTGAGTACCTGAATTCAAATCTGTCCTCAGACACTTAATAATTACCTAGCTGTGTGACCCTGGGCAAGCTACTTAACCCCATTGCCTTGCAAAAACCTAAAAAAAGAAACAAACTAGATTTGGTATCTATCTATCTATCTATCTATCTATCTATCTATAATATAATATATAAAATATATTATTGTATATATGGAAATTTCAACACAAATCATCAACTAGTCCTAAATATCCATACAGTCTTATGCAGATAGTCTGATGCACAACCTGGCTAGGTGACTTGGGCTCATGTCCTGCTTCTGAAATATAGATGTCAAGACTATTAAAACTGAAAAGAAATTAATCTAAGTAGAGGGAGTTTTGACACTGAATTCCCCTAAGGTGCTGAAATTGCTTTTCTAGATTGTTTTAATCATGAGTAAATCATTATGAATTGATTGCTATCTTCTTTCCCAACATTCCCCTCCACCTCATTCATCACACAAAAATTACAGTTCAGTTTTTTTAATTGAATAAATTCTTACAAAAAGTCACAAATATAAAACAGTAAGCACTGAAAAATAGAAAATGTCCTAAGTACATGGACATTTAAATGGCATTATTTTTTTATATGTTGCCTACAATCAAAATTTCTTTAAGTTGTTGCTGATTTTGAAATAGATACCAATTATCCAAAACACCAGTGGTCTTTTAATTATTTAGAAGGAAAAAAAATGGATTCATGATTTGTTCTTCATGCTGTTTAGAAGGCATCATTTTTATTATCTTTGCCATAATTCATTACATATTATGAACATCCTTTGTGATAAAGTGTCTCCCCTGAGCAAAAAAGTAGAGATATTAAAAAAACTTGTCTCCAGTCTTCCAGTTTCTTTCCTTTTCCATCTGTTTCTCACACAGTAGTCAAAGTGATCACTCTAAATCACAGAAATGATCATGTCACAGTCCTTCTCAAAAACCTTCTGTGGTTCCCTCTGACGCCCCCCTCCCCCCGGAATAAAACAGAACCTCCTCAATCTGACATTTAAGATATTCAACAATTTTGCTCCACCCTACCTTTTCAGTTCATTTCATCATACTTCCCTTCAAGCATTCGAGGTTCTGCATAAAAAGGATTCTTGGCTCCCAGATTTCAGCATATGTACATATGCACACACAGTCCCCATTTCTTGAATGTATTCCCTCCTCATCTCTAATCCTCAGAATCCTCATCCTCCTCTAAGGCTCAACTCAGATTTGAACTTTTTTTCCAGGACTCCTTTTTCCCAGTCTCCTCTCCTCTCTTAACTCCAGTTTGTCAGTACTAACGCCTTCTCAAATTCTTTGTTGTTGAGTTATCTTGTAGATGACCCATCCTCCAGTGATATGTCAACTATGTGAAGACAAGGATTGTTTCCTCCTGTCTCTTTTTCTCAGCACTTAACCTTGCAAATAGACAATAAATTATTGTTGTTGAATTAAAAGGACCTTCCACAAAGACCTAGTATTGCCTCCTTTTTCTTCAATATGCTCAAAATCTTTCTGATTCTGACTCAGGAGTTTGGACATAGGCAATATCTTCCCTTCCATTATTATGCAGCAGTTATTCCATGGAGTTCAAACTATTATATTGATTTAAAGCAAACACAAATGTGAAATCCACAAGCTGTAGATTGGAACAGCAGCATAATTTCCTAATGTGAGAAATTTAATTAAGACAAGAGACTGCAAGCTAAGATCTGATATCTCCTTTCTAAAATCTTGGATGCCAGTTACTGGAATTATTCATCAGTATCTGTACATAACCAAATCACCCACAAAAGCCAATCTATGTGTGAAAGTCTTTCAGTTGCTATAGGATATTGAGAAATATGGGAAATTTGAAGAACACATGACCAATTATGATCATGTAGCAGGGATCTTCCCATGTAGCACACAAGAAGATGGGTACCTGCAACTAATGACTCCAGATTAGTCTCATATGTGTAATGGCTGGAGAATGTACCAAAGTTGATTGATAAATGAGTCAGGAAGGCTACATTCAGTGGGTATACAGCCAATGTCAACTCTTCCTTCAGCTTCCAACAAAAAGAATATTTTCTTTCTTTCTTCCTTCTCTCGATCCCCTCATCTCACTCAGTGGCCATAATGGGTACAAGCATATGGCAGCAAGAATATGTGTTTACCTAAGTGAGTCTGATTTAGCAACTAGATGGAGCAGTGGATATGTTCAAATCTCATCTCAGACACTAACTATATCACCTTGGGTGAGTTACTTGACTCTGTTTGCCTCAGTTTCCTTTTCTGCAAAATAATAAAGAAAATGGTAAACCATTCCAGTATCTTTGCCAAAATAACTCCAAATAGAGTCACAAAAAGTCAAACACAATTGAAATGCTGACTAAACAACAATTAATGAGGCTGATAAGGACCTCAATTCACTAGGGCCTACTACCTCTCCTGCTTTGTGTTACTTTCCCTAAGCATAGATGACTAATGAATATTCCTGAAACATAAGTGTTATCTGCCTTGGCAGGAGCTGAGTTCCTAAGATGGGTGCTCATCACTCGGTATGAGATTTTGTTTTCAACAATTTCATAAAGGAGAAGAGACCAATACCATGAGACTTCTGAGCTGAAGTGACTAAAGATTCATGCCTGACTAACAAAAGAGCTGCTCAAACCATACAGAGACCAGGTGATTGAGAGGTATCTATTGACTAGTCGTACAAAGGTGTCTTTACCTGCTAGAAGTATATATTTGCAACTATGTACTACTGTTCCATACAACAAGTATTTAATGATTTCAAGTTCATGAGATCCATTAAGATGGAATTAAGATTTCATAAGATTCCATTAAGATGGAATATTAAGACTTTCCTTAATGCTCCAATCCTCTGAAAAGAGTAATTATGTACCAGATACAGAGAAATTATAACTGAACAAACAGGAAAAAGAAAAGAGAACTTCAGCAAGGAAAGAAGAAGTGAAGGGAAAGAGAAAGGAAAGGAGGGGGGACAAAGAACTTTTCAGAAATTCAATAGAAAAATAAAGGAGAAAAATCAAATAGAAATGTGATGGAAAGGTTTTTATTAAAATTGGAATGACTGGGTCAGCTAGGTGGTGCAGCAGAGAGAGAACGAACCAATCCTGGAGTCAGGAGAATCTGAGTTCAAATCTGATCTCAGATACTTAATAATTATCTATCTGTATGATATCTTGGGCAAGTCACTTAACCCCATTGCCCTGCCCCCCCTCAAAAGAGAGAGAGAGAGAGAGAGAGAGAGAGAGAGAGAGAGAGAGAGAGAGAGAAATTATAATGGAAGCAATAAATGGAGCCAAAACCTAGACCTCTCTTCAAGTCAGTCAGTAATCAATAAATATTTCTTAAAAAGAATTGGGATGATCTCCTTCCATGAGAAAAACATAGTCCTAATACATAACTAAATAGAAAAAAAATAGAGAAAGAAAAGTATAGAGCAATATCACTAATGAATATAGTAGCAAGGCTATTGAATACATTATTTGCAAGGATGATTGCTAAGACCTAATCATGTTTGTGAAAAAATTGGAAGAAGTCTTTGGAGAGAGCAAGATTAAAAATGAAAGACAGGAAGAACCCCTGCTGGGGGGAAATTCTGGAGAATATGGGAAGAAATGAGTTCAAGAGTTTATACAGAGGAATTAATAGTAGTAGTTGCCTAGAGTAGGCAACTCTCTTCAGCGAATTCAAGGAAAGAAAAAGGAAAAGGTAGTGATGAGGAGGCTTCAAGAATAGAAAAGGCATCAGAAGACATGTCAATTAAGGATCTCAAATTATAAGGATGCTGGTACTGGGAGAAGCTTACTCAAATTCACATTGGTCTTAAGCATCAAAGGTAAGCTTTGGGCAAAAGTCCTATGTTTAAACAGTGTTTTTTGGTTTGTATGTTTGCTTCGCTTTGTTATATCACTAATACCTGCAAGAGAGCCAGAAAGACGAGATTTTGATTGGAAAGTAGAAATTCAAGGTTCTGGATCTCTGAATAGTACTTGTGAGAGACAGAGTTGCTCCTGCAATGGATTGTGAATAAAGTGGGATAGAAAAGGAAATCATTGAGTTTGAAAATGCAAAGGAGTTGTTGATATGAATATGGAAATTCCCTAAGGAAAATGGCAGGGGATGAGGTGGAGACAAAGTCTATGGGCCAATGACTAAAATCTGGACAAACTGGGAGAATGACTTGAAGGTTGATAAGTGATAATGGGAAGGATTGAAAGAAGGCAATACAAATAAGTTTCATGGATTTGAAAGATGATGGAAGAGGAATGATATGGAAACAGAAATCAGGAAAAGGAATCATATTCTTGACCTTCCTCCTGACCCTCAAAGAAAAATGCTTTGGCATGGTCCAAAGGTTCAACCAAAGGTTATAGATAATTAACCTAATTAATCCTCCCCTGCATTTGAAAGAGAATTTGAAGCCATTGTTTTTAGAGATGTGGAGGCGTGAGGCGGGGGAGGTGTCCAGAAGTCATTTTCATTCTTTGATTAAGTAGGGGAGTTTATGATTTGAGGTATTAGAATAAAGACACAAGATGTTTTACTACCCTCAAAATTCCTATTCCATCTTCCTTGATTAAATGTTTCTGTTCTCTAAGCTTCTGAATTTCCAGAAGGAGAAGTATAGATTCCTGGGACCATCGATTTCATAGGATCATAGCTCTGGAACTTCAAAAGCTAGCTAATCCAATTCCGTCATTCAACAAATAAGAAAATTGGATCCCAAAGAGAATAAATGACCTCCCCAAAGCCATCAATTTCCAGCTAAGGCAGAATTCACACCCATTTCTTCCTAAATTAAAATCTAGGTCTCTCTATCTATTGAACCATGCTGCCTGGGGAGGAAAAGTACTGAATACATTAAATTTAATTACTATTTATTCTTCAATATTCACATGAATATTGAGCTAGGCAGTGGTGGATTTTTATTGGAGGGAAATGAAAAAACTATTTTAGCCTTTGTTATACTCTGTTGCTGTCAGCTAGAGATCAATCATTACTTAGTCCATGGCCAAAGTAGGATTTTTTTTTTTTTACTTCACTGTGCATATTTGTTACAAGGGTTTTCTTTTTTCTTTTTCAATAAAGGAAAGAAAAAATATTTTTGCTGAAAAATATTTTAATAAAAAAATCATCACCCAGTTCACCTTTCTTCCATCTGTGCCTAATTTTTCTTTACACCATAATCCATAAGTTTAAAAGGCAGCATGGAATGATGGATAGAAGATTCCAATCTTGGAATCAGGAAAACCTGGGTTCAAGGTCTGAATCAGACAACTATGAACTGTTGACTCTGGCAAAAAAAAAACTTAATCTCTCAATGCCCACAGGAAATATTTTATGACTATATATCGCAGTTGTATGGGCTATTACCATTAGTGGTGAAAACTTTCACAATAGAAATCCCATACGTTTATGATCACACATTTGAATGAAGAACAGAGAAATACTAAGAGAATTTGGACAGGAGAATTTGGCCCGTACTCTCCCTCTCCTTTTCTTTCTTTTTTTTTGTAACTAAGTTTCTCATGAGAATATGTTTATGGAGGATCATGGATTATAGGACTGAGAGTTGAAACAGAAGAGCTCACCTGTATAATTCCCCCACTTTATTAGGGAAAGCAACTGAGTTTCAAGGAAGGGAGGTGTTTGCCCAAGGCCCCACAGCACATAATGGAATGATTGTACACTGGAAATCCACTCTAAGTTTCTATGTTTTTTCATTGTTTATCCTGCCTCTCATAGGAAAGTTCAACACTCAGGTAGAAGGGTTGAACCAAATTCAGTGTCAAATTCAGAGGGGCTAAGATACACTTTTTTCCCCAAGAGGAGAGGAGGAAAGGAATCATTGAATTTAGAGTTTGAAGGGGGCTTCAGAAATCAGCTATTCTTGCCTCACATCAACATTTTTATAAGGGGAAACAGAGGCATAGAGGAAATGACTGGCAAGGTCATATAATACTAAGCAAGTGATAAAAGAGCTCCAGTTCATGAAAGATAATATAAGGAAGGAGAAGTTCAAGAAGGGAAGGGTAGAGAATGTAATATGAGAGGATCAGTTCAAATTTTGCAAGCCCAAGAGAACCTTGAGTCAGGACACTACCAGACTAAGTTAAGAAAGCCCAATAATTCTTTATTCTATCAACTTCCTTTGAAAAAATTAAAAAACTACTTTAACCATTGGCAGAGATATAACAAAGAATTCTGACTTCTGGGGAGTAGAGGTCCCTATTGCTATGACCACTTCCATGAATGTTTGGGGTAGTCAAGACTCAGAGTAACAGAGCTGAGGAAATCAAGGAATGGAGAGGTCAGAGTGGTTGAAGGGGAAAGGGGTAGAGATGGAGGATGTAGACTAAATACTGGTTTTACTGGAGAGAAGAAAAAAATTCATGAGAGGTCTATAATGTATCATAACCAACTGGCAGAAAGGAGAGAACTTCAAATGAAAAGAAATGGTTGGTGAGTGATGGTGACCAATGGTGAACATAAAGTGTCATTAGGAAAGAAGGCATGATCTTACCTGTTCATCTTGGTCCTGGATGGCAGGGACTGGGTGAGAAAAGGAGCAGCCAGTCCTAGAGAGGCTATCAGGACATATGGGATAAGAAAGTTAAGATTTAGCAAGTATTGAAAAATGGAAGCTTAGGGAGCGGCTAGGTGGCCTAGTGGATAGAGCACTGGCCCTGGAGTCAGGAGTACCTGAGTTCAAATCCGACCTCAGACACTTAATAATTGCCTAGCTGTGTGGCCTTGGGCAAGCCACTTAACCCCATTGACTAGCAAAAACCTAAAATCAAAAACAACCAAAAAAATGAAAAATGGAAGCTACAGGAGAACAACAGATAAGGGAAATTTCTTAACAGTAAAAAGGAAATTAGAGACTGGAAAGAGCTAGGTGAGTTTGAGGAGAAATAGCAGGATGAAGGATGAAGGATGAAAGAAATTTACCAAGCCTGAGATGGACAGTCCTAATAAGGGTACAGTTATGAGTAGAGAAGATTATTCCATTATTTTCCTAAACTGCCTCTGATTCCTTCTAAACTGCCTTCTAAATCAGCCTCTGGGCTGATGAAGGACCACAAAGCATGAGATGGGAGAACCCAGATGTAATATACTTAGGTCTGGGGCGGGGGGGCTCTTCCTCTAGGGAAGAAAGGGAAAGATCTAAGAAGGAAAAGATACCTATTTAGATATTAATATGGGAGAAGGCTATAGCCACCACCCACCCTCATGACAACTTTGATATTGATGGTGACATCAGTCTTTGAGGTTTTACATTTTTTCCCAGGTAAACAGGGGAGACCTAAATCAACAACAACAAATCTTTTTTAAAAAAGTTAAATACATAAATAATTCTTCCTTTCCCCAAATGAGCCAAATTCTAATTTCATGCCTGAGTCTCAGAAAACTAATCACAATGAATTCATTTAGCATGATTAAGGGGTGTAGTACAGCTCTTTTAAAAGGAAATGTAGCCTATTATATTTCCACTCTAGAGAACTATATTATTAAAGTAAAATATTAATGATATTTTATTACAATGGACAAAAAAATTATGGACAGAATTCAACACCCAAATAAAAAAGAAAACTCAGAATAATTGCTTTAGGAATCCATAAGTTTATAATATCCTATTTATATCTGTTCACATTCTTTGGAATAGAAAACATTTTAAAAAATCCAATATGCCATATGTATTTATTAATATAAAATTATAGGCATGTATTTCCAATCCAAGTAGGAGCAATGAAAGAATATTGGATGAAAGAGAAATTGGAATAGAATTCCTTCAGCTGAGTGCTAAAGGAACTCCATGTGATAATTTTTATTTTAATTAGAATTTCACTTCTTTTTTTGGGAAAAAATTATAATAGTTTATTCATAACTGAATCCACTCTGAGAAAGAGCATTCTTGCAAATCATGGTTCTTTCTGGGATATTAAAACCATTTTTTTGGCTCCCCAAATGACTATGTATAACTTAAACCACTAAAATATGTCTTGTTTTAAAGTCCCATGGACAAGATTAGCATGGGTTCCTGAACTAGTATTTCCTGTGGAAAATACTAGCCCACCACTGGGAATAAGTGATTTCTGACAGAGAAATTTGCTAGTGTGGGATACTTAGAACAAGATTACTGCTGGGATTAAGCAGCTTGAAGATTACTCCACTAGGAAAGGACCACATCATCAATTATAAACAGAATTGGGAAGCAATGGAGTTCAACCCTCTCATTTAGCAAAAGAGGAAATGTGATTTACCAGGGTCATACTGGCTGCTAGTAGCAGACCTGGGATTCAAACCTTGATTTTAGTCTCCTGGCTCCCAATTCAGCACTTCTTTTGCTGAGCCATGCCATCTCTATAAATGAGATTTGTCTAAGAGCAATCTGTAAGATGATGGTGAAAGAGCATTGTCCTGAGGAGCATCTTAACTTTAGAACAGCCAGGATTCTCTAGTCCAAACCCCTGACTTTGCAAATGAGAAAACCAAAGCCTAGAAAGGTTAAGTGACTTCCTAGGATCATACATCTAACTCTAATTGGGACCTAAATGGTCCTTTAGTCCAAGTCCCTCACTTTACAGATGAAAAAACTGAGGCCCAGAGAGTTGAAATGAATTATCTCAACCATTATAGGCAGAACTAGGAATCAAAACCAACTGCTCTGATTCTAATTGTTCTTTTTACTTTTTTCTTTTTTTTTAATTAAACAGGTCACGATTGTGGGCCAACTCTAAAGTATTATAATTTGATATAAATCAAAGTGAAGTTTTACACTCAAATTTAAAAAAATAAATAAATAAACAAATATGGACTGGGCAGCCATGTCTAGAAAAGAGTTAAAAGATCAACCAACCAATCAATACTTATTTATTAAGAAATGGCATTAAATGTTGTCAACTTAAAGGGAAAAAAAAAAACATGGTGCTTGCCCTCTAGAGGTTTGCATTCTAATAGGGAAGACATTTATATATAAATGGGTGCATAGAGCATACAAACAGATTAGATGGAAGGCAACTTAGAGGGGAAGGTTCTAGTAGTTGTGGGAATTGGGGAAGGTCTACTACAAAAGGTGGGATTTGAGTAGACTTGACTTCCAAGGAATTTCAAGATTCTAAAAGGTGAAGGTGAGGAGGGAAAAATTCTAGGCTTGGGATAGTCCATTGCAAAAGTTGGAGACAATCTGGTATGGTAAGAAAATGAGTATGACTAGACCATGGAGTACATGTAGAGGAATAATATAAAAAATATTAGAAAGACAGAAAGAAACCAGATTGGGAAAAGCTTTAAATGACAACCAGATATTTACATTGGATATTAGTGGTAACAGAGAAATATTGGGGATTGTTGAATAGGGTGGAGCATGGTCAAAATCATGCTTTGGGAAAAATTTCTTTGGCAACTGAGTGCAAGATAGATTGAAATAAGAAGAAACATGGGGCAGAGAGTCCAATTAGGCTATTATAAAAGCCTAGGAAAGAGGTGGTTTCTGAGTTGGGATATGGGCTATATAAGTTGAGAGAATAAGACATACAAGAAAGGTGACAGAGGAAAAACAATTACAGGATTTGGTCACTGATTTGAATTGTGGTGGGTGTAAGAAGAAATGAGGAGTTGAGGCTACCAACTGAGATTGCTAGCCTAGATGACTGGAAAGACGGTAATGCTCTTGATAACAACAGGGAAGTTTGAAAAATGTGGGTTTAGAGAATAAGTTCCTTTGAACTCAAATTGAATTTGAAATGCCTGTGGAAAGATAGAAAGAGAAATCCCATTTAAAGTAATTATAGACAAAATTAAATACTTTGGAATCTACCTTCCAAGACAAACCCAGAAACTGTATGAATACAATTATAAAGCACTTCTCACCCAAATAAAATCAGATCTAAATAATTGGGAAAATGTCAATTGCTCATTCTTAGGTTGAGCTAATATAATGAAACTGACAATTCTACCCAAATTAAATTACTTAGTGCCATATCAATCAAACTACCAAATAAGTATTTTACCAAGCTAGAAAAAAAAAATAGTAACAAAATTCATCTGGAGCAACAAAAGGTCAAGACTATTAAGGGAACTGATGTAAAAAATGTAAAGGAAGGTGACCTAGCTCTGCCAGATCTAAAACTCTTCTATAAAGTGGCAGTCATCAAAACCCCCTGGAACTGGTTAAGAAATAGAGTAATGGATCAGTGGATTAGGAAAGGTTCAAAAGAAACCACAGTAAATGACTACAGAAATTCACTGTTTGACAAACCCAAAGACAGCCTCTGGGATAAGAACTCACTATTTGACAAAAATTGTTGGGAAAACTGGAAAATAGCATGGTAAAAACTAGGCATGAAGCTACATCTCATATTCTATACCAAAATAAGGCCAAAATGGGTAGAGAATTTATACATAAAGGGTGACACCATAGATAAATTAATAGACCAAGAAATACTCTATCCATCAGATCTATGGAAAGGGAACACATTTATGACCAAAGAAGAAATAGAGTACAAGTGAATGATTTTGATCATTTTAAATTGAAAAGTTTTTACACTAATAAAATCAATGCCACCAAAATTAGAAGGAAAGCAGAAAGCTGGGAAACAATTTTCACAAGTAAGAGTGCTGATAAAGGTCTCATTTATAAAATATAGAGAGAATTGCATCAAATTTATAGTTACAAGTCACTCCCCAATTGATAAATAATCAAAGGATATGAAGAGAGTTTTCAAATGAAGAAATTAAAGCTATACATATATATATATATATATATGATCATATGAAAAATTCTCCAAATCATTACTGATTAGAGAAATGCAAATTAAAACCAACAATGATGTATCACCTCATACCTCTCAGATTGGCTAAGATGAGAAAAAGGAAAATGATCACTGTTGGAGAGGTTGTGGGAGGTTTGGGACATTGATGCATTGCTGGTGGAGTTGTGAATGGATTCAACCATTGTGGGGAGCAATATGGAACTAAGTCCTATGAGCAACAAAAATTTTTGTTCCTTTTTGACCCAGCAATTCTAATTCTAGGTCTATAACCAGAAGAAATCATTAAAAAATGGAAAAAAAATCCCACTTGTTCCAAAATATTCATAACAGCTCTTCTTTCGGTGGTGTCAAAGAATTAGAAATTGAGGGGATGTATTATTGTTCTATAAGAAAGCATAAATAGTCAGACTCTCAAAAAACATTGAATGAGTTACAGGCTCTGATGCTGAGTGAAGGGAGTAGAGCCAAGAGAACAATGTACATATCAATAAGAACATTGTGAGATGAGCAATCTTGATGGAAGCAAATTCTCTCAGCAGCTCAGAGATAGGACAACTACATTAGACTGGCCATGGACAATGTTATCCTCATCCAGAGGAAGAAAAACAAAACAAAACAAAATAATTCCTTCAGAATCTGATGAACATTTCATAAAAATGATCTCTTATGTATCTCTTTCCCTTAATCCTAATTCCTCATACTGAAAATGACTAATCTGTAAACATGTTTATCAGAAATACATATGTACAATATTAAATTGACTGTATGCTGCTGAGGGGAGGAGGGTGGGAAAGGAGGGTGGAATGAAATTTTGTAACCCAAAATTATACATATACATATGGATGAATGTCGAAAAAACTTTTATAACACGTATTTGGAAAAATAAAATATCAATATAAAGAATTAAGGATAGTTAAGTAAATCAAATATATTTTAGTTCCTTGAAAAAAGAAAAAAATGGGACATCCTTAAAGCAGCTAGATGGCACAATGGATAGACTCATCTTGAGTTTGGATCTGACCTCAGACACTAGCTATGTGATCCTGGGCATATCACTTAACTTTATTTGTCTCAGTTTCCTCACCTTTAAAATGCACTGGAAAAGGAAATGGCAAACCACTCCAGTATCTTTACCAAGAAAAGCCAAAATGGGTCATTAACAGTTGGACATGACTGAAATGACTAAACAACAACAGTATGTACAGTATAAAATATCTAGTGAACAGTAATGTGAGACTGAGGCTCAGCACTGGACATAAATATCTGAGAATCATATGTCTAAATATGATCATTGAGTCCATAGGATCTAATGAGTTTAACAAATGGAATAAAGTTCGGAGAAATAACCACAGGGGACTCCCCTCAGATGAGAATGGCTTGAATGAAGAGTCATCAGAGAATGAGAAGGGGTGATCAAATGTAAAGAGGAGAACCAAGAAGCAACAATAGCATGAAAACTCAGACATACTTGTTCAATGGTGCCTTCATAATACTACACGATGCTACAAGTAAAATGAACATTGAGAAAAAGTCGATTAGATCTGGCAATTAATTTTGGAGAGGACATTTTCAGCTGAACAATAATATTAGGAGCAAGAATGCCAAGAGTTTAAAATCAAAAGAAAGCAGAGGAAATGGAGGCAGGCATCAAATGAAGACTTTTTTCAAGATGTTTATCAAAGAATAAAACAGAGGCCAGTGCCTAATGGAATATAATGTGACTCACGGAGAGTGTTTTTAAGAAACAGAGAAACAAAATTACATGATCACATAGCTAGTATCTGAGGTCAGATCTGCACTCAAGAAGATGAGTCTATCCACTGTGCCACCTAGCTTCTTTTAGGATGTCTCAGGCATTTTTTTTCTTTTTTCAGGAAACCAAAATATTGTTATTTAATTTGCTTAACTATCATTTTCTTCTTTATTGATGTTTTATTTTTCCAAATACTAGAAACAGAAATCAGGTGAGGAATCAATTTTTGAATAAAGACTCCAGATTAGAAGAAAGCAGAGTTAACAGTCAGCGACTACCATTTATTGAGCTCTTAGTTCACATGCCTGAGAAAAGAAAGAAAGCACAATCTCAGATGAAGGGAGGTGTGGGGGGGGGCAATCTGTCTAGAAAAGACATGAGGAGATCAATTAAGGAGAAATATAAAGGGATGGCAAAGAGAAAGGCCACCTCTCCACCAGAACCAAGAGCTGAGGAAAAGATCTGTCAAGTTCAAGGATAATCAACAATATGCAATTGCTGCTAAAAACACTCATGGGACGTTAGCCATAGGGCTAAAGGTTCAAAAAAGGGATGCAATCATGCCGATTCTAATCATATATGGCACAGTCCAGATAGGGAGAAAAACAAGAGTCAAAAACTCCAAAACCTTTTCCCATGGCAGGAATTTGCTTGCTCTGGGTTATGGACATAAGACATCTTTGTGACTTGTATCCTTCTAGTGGTTCTTACTGCATCATCTAGAAGCCCAGCATTCCAAGATACTAACATATGTTAAATAATGATTTAATTAGACTCCAAAAGCCATTACCCAGGGAAGCACCTGATTTTATCGCCCACTAATGTTTAGAGATATGCACTGAAAAGTTTCAAAGGGAAAAAGTGAATCACACATAAAAACCACTTCTGCTCTTCAGGAAAACAAACAGATGTGTTAATTAGTATACATCTTGAAGACCTCTTTATGCTTAAATATAGGATGAAAGAGTAAAGTGGTATCCATGGATTAAAGGTAATAAAGCTAGGTCATATATGTATATATATACATATATATGTAAATATATATGTATATTTACATACACTTAATTAAGAAACTTCCACTTCACAGTGACATATTGCCTCAACCATTGGATGGTAGCAGGTAGGGAATACATGAGTGAAAAACAATGCCATACTGGCTCTTCTGTGGGCAGCCGAGACAAGATCCACAGAGATCCACATGGTCTCAGTGGAATCACTCCAAATAAAGAAAATGCACCTTAGTATACAGAGTAAGTAGCATATGCTTTGCAGAATGAGGAGATATGGTGGTCAGACCTAATAAAGTTGTAGAACATGAGATTACCTTCAAAACTTTACAGAAGATGTCAAGATGATTTAGTCAATATTATCTCAACCAAAGGGAGAAAGGAAGGAAGGAAGGAAGGAAGGAAGGAATGAAGGAAGGAAGGAAGGAAGGAAGGAAGGAAGGAAGAGAGAGGAAGAGAGCATTATTCAAAATTCAACCCCTTTTCCAATGATTAATACTCTCTCCCACTCTCCTCTCTCTCTCTCTCTCTCTCTCTCTCTCTCTCTCTCTCTCACACACACACACACACACACACACATACACACACACAAACACACACACACACAAAGACACAAAGGATTTTGTTGTATTATTTACCTTTTAAAATGTTGTTTCTCACTCCCAATATCACCTGAGAAAAGCAAGGTACTTGAGGTCAGGGACTATTTTTTTTGTTTTTTTATATACTTGTTTCCTCCAATCCTAATGTAATGGGCACTTTTTAAAAACTTCTTATTGAATTAAACTGATCTATTAAGTGTTAAGAAATGAAAAAAAGAGAGAGAACAAGCAAGAGTGAAAAGAAACGGATCTGCTGGCATTACTATAACAAGCTATCTTCACCAGCAACAATGATAAATATGATAGAAAGAAGCCAGTGTGTTATAGTAAAAAAAAAAAAATGTTGACTCCAGGACTAAAGAACTTTGGCTTACTTTAAATCCTGTCTCTAACACTTACTACCTGTGTGGCCTTGATCAGGTAACCTCCCTGAATCAAAACTTCCTCATTTGCAAAAAAAGAGGTTGGACTGGATGCTCCCTGAGATCTCTTCAATCTCTGAATCAATGGTTCTATAATCCTAAAGTGGACATTCTGTTGATCAAAGAGTTTACCAGATGCTCCTTTTTTTATAGATTATGTTAATGGTTATGTCAAGTCTTAGGACAATGTAGAACCAGAGGACTTAACCCTGCTATTCATGTGATTGGGCTTATCAATCAAAGAATTAACCAAGAAACATTTATTAAATGCTTAGTAAATGCCAAACACTGAGGATAAAATTTTAAAAATTGAAGAAATCTCTGCCCTCCAAAAGTTAGAGGAAAAAACAGCATATAACTCCCCTCATGCCTCTGTATGTCAGTTTCTCAACCAATCAATAAGTATTGATGAGGTATGCCCCATGTACCAGTCCCTGTGCCAAGATATAAAAGGAGGTACAGGGCACAAGGAGGCAGAAGATTCTCAAGGATCTGACAATTTAATTTGAGAGACAAGTCAACAAATACATACAAGTTACATTCAGAATAAATATGAAGGAAATGCACTAGAAATTAAGAGGGCCTTGGAGCAGTTTCCTGTAGAAGATAAGATTTTAACTGAGATTTAAAGATAAAGATGAGTAGGTCATGAAAGATAGCCAAGGAAAATTCCCAGAACAAAGAGATGGAGTGTTTTCAGAAAAACCTAGAAAGATTTACATGAACTGATGCTGGGTGAAGTGAGCAGAACCAGGAGGACATTGTGCAACTTAATACCAGCATTGTGGGATGATCAACTATGATGGACTTAGCTCTTCATAGCAATGCAGCTATCAAAGACAATTCTGAACTATCTGCAATGCAAAATGCCATCCACATTCAGAGAAAGAACTATGGAATCTGAATGCAGACCAAAGCACACTATTTCTACCTTTTTAAATTTGCTTTTGTTTTTTCCCTCTTGTGATTTTTCCCTTTTTGTTATGATTCTTCTTTCACAGAATGACTAATATGGAAATATATATAACATAATTGTACATGTATGACCTATATCAGATCATTTACTATCCCAGGGTGGGTGGAAGGGAGGATGGGAGGGAGAAAACTTTATAAAAATGAATGTTGAAAATTATGTAAAAATGTAAAAAAAAATAAATTGAAAAAGAAAAGAAAAGAGATGGAGCATTTGACTCATGAAAATGCAAGATCAGTGTCCCTGGATGGAAGAATATGTTAAAAAGAGCAAGGTATAAGGAGAGCATTCCAAGAATGGGGAACAGGCAAGGAGAGATAAGAGAGTCATATATGGAGAACACCTAGAAGACCAGTATGTGGAGACCATCCTAAGAAGACTGGAAAGGTAATATATGGTCAGGTCCTTAAAAAGTAAACTAATAACTTTTAGTATATTTGCTCCTAAAAGTAATAGGGAACCACTGTTGAGTAAGGGAGTACTGTAGTCAGATCTATACTGCAGGAAAATTATTTTGAAGATTAAATGGAGGAACAATTGGACTGAAGAGAGACTTGAGGCAAGAAGACCCACTAGATTAGTCCTAGTATAAGATGATGAGGGTCTACACCAGGGTGAGAGCAATGTCAGAAGAAAAAAGGAAGTATATTCCAGAAATGCTGAAAAGATGAAGTCAATAGACCCCGGAAAAAAGATTGGATATGGGGAGGGGGAAGAGGAGGGAGAGGGAGAGGGAGAGGGGGAGGGGGGAGGAGGAGGGGGGAGGGGGGGATAGGGATGGGGATGGGGGGAGGGAATGAAAAGATCATGAATCCAAGATGACTCCTGGAGTCAGCCTGAGGAAGTGGGAGGATGGGGTTGTCCTCTACAGTAAAAGGAAAATAGAAAATGGGGAAGGTTTAAGTGGGAAGATAACAAATTAATTCATTTTAGATGTCAGAGTCTAAGATGTCTACTGTATATTCAATTCCAGATGTCTGAAAGGCTGTTGGAGATGTGAGATTGAAAGTTGGCAGAGAGGTAGGTTTAAGCAGATAAGTAGATTTAAGAATCATCAGCCTAGGGGCGGCTAGATGGCATAGTAGATAAAGCACAGGCCATGGAGTCAGGAGTACCTGGGTTCAAATCCGATCTCAGACACTTAATAATTACCTAGCTGTGGGGCCTTGGGCAAGCTGCTTAACCCCATTTCCCTTGAAAAACCTAAAAAGAAAGAATCATCAGCCTAGAAATAGTATTTAAATTCATGGAAGTTGATAAGGTCAAATAAAAAATGAACTTTAAATTTCTAAGATTCCACCCAATTCTTAATTTATAAGGAATGATCAAGGCGGCAGTAATATTCTTCTAATTCAGAAACCCACTTTATTGTCAAAGAAAGGGTGAAGGAGGAGGTCTTATGTCAGCAGCTGCCCATTTGTGGTCCTCCTTTGAATTGTTCCTCGCTTTCATCTCCCTATATTCTTCCTTGCTGGGCAGCTATAAAATTCATTCCAAACCAAATGGCAATACAACAGTCAGACTTTAATCAAATCAATCAACATATTTTCTTTTAATGAGTTTAAACAGATTTTGACTTGCTACTGAGATATTAACTTAGCTTCACATTGATTTAAGCAAACACATGGACTGAATTACTTTCATAAAAATCTCTGGATGCATATGCACACATAGGCAACTGATAAATGTTATTCCCACCATTAAAAATTATATATATATATATATATGTATATATACATATATATATATACATATATTCAAACATATTTGAAACCATTTGCTTTCATTTTATTTAGGAGGGCAAAAGAGGGTATACTTCAGGCTTATGCTCATGCCATTATTACAGAGGGAATCTTCTTCCTGGCTTAGATAATGACTACTTCAAGGTTTAGCTGTTGTTGGGCTTTTTTTTGTGATGGATTGGTGGTGGGTGGGTGTGGCGGTGGTGGGGGAGGCTTATGTGAAGATTTTTAAGAGCTAGGTTATTATGCAATCAAATAAGCAATAGAGAATAAGGAGAGATTGGGATGAGGTCACTTTTATGCCTTCCACATAAAATTTGCTCCTGACTACATTTTAAAGTGAAATTATATTAATGCTTCTGCAAGCCATATGCTTATAAATTCCTTGTGGATCACAGCAAATGGCATTCAGATGCAACTGTTCACCACTGGGTGGTATATCATAGATAGGGTTCTTTATTTTCAAAACTATTTCTTTTTGGTGATCAGAGCTTTGTCTTCTGTTTATCCCAGATAGCATATTCTCATCTAGATGATGTCCATGGAAAAGGTTTCAAAAGTCCAGAGTTTGAGAGATTTGGATTGGAGGTTTGTACATACCTAACAGCCTTTCTAGGTTTGTTTTTTTAGGTTTTTTAAGTCACAAATTCTCTGAGCATCTAAAGTGTGACCCAGGGATAACTAAGGATCCCTAAGAACCTTTGATGAAGTCTTTGAGATCAAAACTATTTCTTTTTTTTTTAAGATTTCTTATTTTTTTATTTTTGCAAGGCAAACGGGGTTAAGCGGCTTGCCCAAGGCCACACAGCTAGGCAATTATTAAGTGTCTGAGGCTGGATTTGAACCCAGGTAGTCCTGACTCCAAGGCCAGTGCTTTATCCACTACGCCACCTAGCCGCCCCTCAAAACTATTTCTGTAAAAATATTGACATTTTGATTTCAACTGAGGTAAAAATAGAAATTATATATATATATATGTATATATATATGCATATATATAATTATATATAATATGTATATATATATACAAAGACTTTTTGATGTTCTCAATATATGTGTAAAAACGTTCTGAGATAAAAAAGAAATGTTTGAGAACTACTTCACTGGAGGCTGTCTCTCACTACCAAATAATTGTGGATTCTCAGGGAATTTGTTTCCCTCCCTGCCATCCAAACGAAAGTATAGGGATTGACCAGTATGCATTAATTTGGTCATTCCATAGAACTGGTTTTTGAATAGTGATGAATCCAAAAGTCTGTTTTTAACAGAGAAACTATTGTCTTATTTTTTACTTTTGCTTTTAATTTCATTTAACCCTTATTTTACATCTCTTTGTTTCTTGAAAAAACAAAGAGAGAGATCTCATTTGAGGGGTTTTGTTTTTTCTTTTGCGTTTAAACTAATAAATTGTCACTTCCTTCAGTACTTCAAGTATCTGTAGAAGCTATGGAAAAATCACTGAATATATGGAGGCCCTAAGTTCATATTTGATCTTTGCTAATTACTATTCATGAGGTAGCTAGGTGAAAAGAGCACCAGGTTTAGATGTGAGGATGATCTGAGTTCAAATCTAGTTTCAGACATTTATTAGCTGTGTGACCCTGAGCAAGTAACTTAATCCAGATTGCCTCCAAAAAAGTTATCTCTCAGGAATGATCTTCTCTATATTTAGCTAGGGGAGTTAAGACTGAAGCTTATGATTAAACAATTTGTAACCAGGTCCATACTCTAAGCCTCCAGCTTCACTTCATTCGCATAAACTTAAAGAATATAGCATCACCTCCAAATCACAGTGAGACATTCCAACAATGGCAGATGATAACATAAAATAAGGATAAATGTAAATATGGTTCAAAAAGTCAACTGTACAAGCACAGAATGGGGAGAATGTGGCTAAACAACAGTTCCCATGACAAAGCACTGGAGATGGGGACATTGTGATCTGAAAGATCAAAGATTTTGCAGTGCGATAGGATAGTTAAAAAAAATATTAATGTGACCTAAGACGACATTGATAGAAACTAATATCTCGAATGTCAGTCCCACTGTAATGCATCTTGTCCAGACTAAATCCGAAGTATTGCATTAAGTCCACATTTTAAAAGATGTATTGTCAATATAAAAGGAAGGTGACTAGAATAATGAGGAAAGAAGAATCCATCCCACCTAAGAATGGAATGAAGGAATGCTTAACCTGGAGAAGAAAGGACATTTGGGAAATATTAATGGTGATAATGTATATAAACAAACAAAGGTTTGCAAAGCATTTTCCAAACAGTTTCAAATCTTTTTTTCATTCTATTCCTACATTTCTATGGTTTGATGATAGCCATGCCAAAGAGGAAGATGAAGAAGCTGATGCTAGTTTAGTCTGATCCTCTGTAAAATCAAGGTCTAATAAAAAGAGCTATTGTCCAGATGATGGTCATGCTATAGTTAGACAAGAGGGTTCACAGATTTGGGTCTTCCTGATAACAAATAGATAGTCTAATATTCCTTCCAATTCTGATATTCCACATTCTAAATCATTATTTTTCAGTATTCTAAAGAAATCTAAGGGAGGATTTCTAAAGTTTTATAAGGGAAAATAGGCATAAAAATGCTTTCTGTGGTAATGACCTAGCGGCCATCTTTAAGACTTGGGAGAAACTCAATCAATAATTGGGTGTTAATTTAGTAGATTTTTGTTGTGATTGCTCAATGATATCTAATTCTTCATGATTCCATTTGGGGTTTTCTTGGAAAAATATACTGAAGAGATGCATCATTCCCTTCTCCAAATCATTTTACAGATAAGGAAACAGAGATAAGCAGGGTTAAGTGACTTGCCCAGGGTCACACAGCCAGTAAGTGTTTCAGGCCAGTTTGAAGTCATGAAGGTGCATTTTCCTGATTCCAAAATCAGTGTCCATCCACTGTGCCACTTAGGCTCCCTGGCTGATCTTTAACTGATCTCAGAATCCAAGAGCTGCTGCTGATTGATGAATAGGGAAGATGAATAAAAGTAGCAATATCAACAACGACAATGATAACTACAATTAACGGAGTAGTTACTAGATTCCAGACACTGTGATAAGCACTACGATGATGATGATGATAGTGATATTAATAGCAGCTAATAATTATTATTATGTCTATTATGCATCAGCTACTCTGCTAAGCACTTTGCAAATATTATCTCTCTTAACCATTACAACAACCCTAGGAGGGAGGTGCTAATGTTGTTCCCATTTTACAGTTGAGAAAATTAAGGCAGACAAAAGTTTAATGACCTGCAGAGGGTCACATCACTTGTAACAAGTCTGTAAGCCAATTAACTTTAATTTTCCCATTTATAAAATGAAGGATCTGTTCTTAATGACCTCTGTCTTTAAATTTGCGATGATTGCAGCACCTGGCCAGAACTAAAAGGACATTCCTCTTTTCATGCGTACAGAGAAAGAGCGAGAAAGGGAAAGTCATCATCCTCATCTTTCTCAGAAATAACCTTGATGAAGGCACGATATCCTCCCATTCACTTATTTCCCAATTTTCTCCTCTGCACTAGTGTACCTTTTGTGCTACACCACAAAAATTAAGTTTAATTAAAATGATTTTCTTTGGATAATTAAAAATTTCATCACCTCACTGTAATGATGAGAAACATTGCAAAATCTAGGCTGGATAGCTCAGTACTGAGGATAAGTTGGCCTACCAAAGATGACTCACTTACTATCTATCTGCCTTCAAGACTCACTTTCCTCATCCAAATCCCATGAGATAGATAATGCAAATATTTCCAGACCCATCTAGTGGATGAGATCATCAAGACCCAAAGTGTTGAAATGAATTGCCTGGGGTCAAGAGGAGGAAGTATTTGCATCTGACTCTGAGACCAGGGTCTTGCCCACTTTCTAACACTATCTCTCCAATGGATCCCATTTTATTGATGCCCTTTCTCCTTTTTGGTCATGACCTATATCACTTTAGTAATGTTTTTTGCCATATTTCTTGGCACATAATTAGTTACTTATACTGTTGATTGATTGGATAAAGATTAACCAATTAATTCTAATTCTGTTCATAATAAAAGTCATTTTCTCTTATTTGTTCACTGTATAAAAAACCTGACATTTATATAGGTGATAAATATATATGCATCATACATATGGGTATATGGAGAATTTGGATACAAATGGAGTATATACATATATATTAATATATATGTATATACATATGTGTGTGTTACACACATACATACTCAAATGTGTGTATATATGCACATGTATGTATGTTATGTGCATGAAGAAGAGAGAGAGAGAGAAAGAGAGAACCTTAGGTTTGGAGTCAGAAGATCTTGGTTTAAGTTCTAACTTCTAATATTTACTGTGTGACCTTGGGCAAGTGACTTCTCCTGGGCCTCAGTCTCTTGATCTAAAAAGGGCACAGGCCAGGATTCATGACCTCTATGGGGTCTTCCAATTCTAGAGCTAATATTATGATGTCATTGGAGTCTCACAATAGCACCATGAAGAAGGAAATATATATTTTTATTATTATGAATGTTAATGATTGCTTATTTATTATATAGCCCTATTAAGAATGGGGAGTTGTAATTAAGTTGAGAAAATTGAGGCTAAGGAAAGTCAAAGTCCAGGATCATACAATGAATAAGGACTGGAGACACTCTTCAGACTCTGATAGAAATCTCATCTCTATCTCCTCCAAATCTTGTAATTCTTGTAAATGATCGGCTTCCCTGCAAGTAGGAGGCCCCCCTTTTTTTTTTTTTTAATTTAAACCAATGATTGCAAAAAAAAACCCCAAGGCAATCACATTGAACATTCTGATGCTGCTCCCCATCAGCCAAATCGTATTCTGATTGTTGGCTGCCCACTAAATAACAAGCATGTTAGAGTATGTGGTTCCATGTTCAAGAAGAGGCCAATGAGAGGAATTGACTTGTCCACGGTTTTGGAAAAAAAAACAAACAAACAAGTGCATAGACTAAAACTCAGAGATTTCCAAATCCCCGGCTTCTGTTTTTCGCCCAGGGCTGCACTACCTCCCACACTGCACATGTTGTAAACTTTTTGTGGCCCATCTGTTGTATGGTTTATTTCCCAGATTTGCAAGAGTTAGTACTTCTAGACCCAGTAGCAGATTGAAATGTGAAGCTGAATATATAAATATATATGTAATGTAATATATTTTATATTTATAAATAAATGTTATCAATATGAACATAAATCTATGTTTATCCAGAAATATATAACATGAATTATAGACTTTTAAAAAAAAGTTAGGAATTTTTGTATCGTTATGTATTTATACATATGTATGAGTTTATACATATGTGGATATATAGATACAGATATAGGCAGATATATACATATACATGCATATATAGATTTTTATATATATAAATATTATATTTATAAAAATATTAAGTATACATCTATTTCCCCACTCTTGGCTGAGGAGGAAAGGAAGGCAAAGGATAAAATAGAGAGTAATAAACAGCTCCACAACCCTGGCTCCATACCAACTCTCTGCCCCGAGCTGGGTCAGCACCACCAGTCCTGACAAGAGCAGTAAGACCCAGAGCATTTTCAGACTCAGTTGTGGGTAGCATGTGGGCACAGACTGGCGTTTGAAATCCAGCAGATTCAGACCGAGATGTTTTCTCCCAGTTAATGCAGAGACCATAGATAATAATTATGTCACTGAGGCTCCAGAGAATCTTACCCCTGGCCCGCTATTAAACTGGCAGAAGAAGAGGATCACGTCTCCAACATGAAGAGAGTTGGCAGGAAAGTAGCTGGCAGCTCCTCCCACTAATGTTCCATCTGTAAGAACCTTCAGGGTTACCCGAGATCCTGTTTTCCCACATAGGTTGGGAAGGGAAAGGGGAGGAGAGAGAAACAGAGACAGAAAGACAGACACAGAGAAACAGAGAGAATATTAAAATAGAGACAGACAGATACAGACACAGACAGAAAAAAAAATAGAGGACGGACAAAAACAGAGATAGATACAGAGGCAGAAAGAGAGAGAGAGAGAGAGAGAGAGAGAGAGAGAGAGAGAGAGAGAGGAAAATAGAGGCAGAATCACAGAGGCAGAGGAAAGGAGGAAAGAAAAAGAATTGAGACAGAGAATTGAGATGGGGAAAGAGACAGAGAGAGATAAAGAGGAAACAGAAAAAAGAAAAAGATGACCAAGAGGAATGGGATGATGTCAAGAAAAAAGTTCTGTGTGAGTGTGTGCAAGTGTGTGTATGTGTGTGTGTGTGTGTGTGTGTGTGTGTGTGTGTGTGTGTGCATTTAAGTAATTCTCATTAGGCCTTGAATGAGTGGTGCCCACCTAATGATACTATGATGTCATTCATAAAGAAAGAGCCCACATAGAGATCTAGGAAAAAAGATGACAATTATTGTCAGAGGCTTCTTCTGTGGCTGCCACAAAATCAATCAAACCACAATCATTTTTAATGGGGAGTGGCTAGGTGGCTCAGCAATTAGAACACTGATTCGAGAATCATGAAGACCTGAGTTCAAATCCAATTCAGATACATCATAATTGGATGACTCTGGGCAAGTCTCTTAACCTCAGTCTGGTTCAGTTTTCCCAACTCAAATAAGACTGATAAGAGCATCTACCTCCCAGGGTTGTTGGGAGGAGCAAATAATATAATATTTGTAAATCAATTTACCTGGCATATAATAGGCTTATATACATGTCTATTCTTTCCCCTAAGTGATAATTAGGTTTTAGACACTGGACACATAAAGATAAAAGTGAAACAATTACTGATTTAAAGGAGCTAAATGAGAGCAGACAATACATATTTATATGAAGTATAAGTAAAACACATACCCAACAAATACAAGGCAATGAGGTAGGGAGGAGGCAGTAGAAACCAGAAGGATAATGGGAAGGACTCCTGTTTAAAAAAAAAAAAATCTTTTGCTTCTGAAAGATTGTATTTATGTCCATATTTCTTCTCAACTGTTATCTCAATGTCCACTATTCATCCATCTCCCTCTTCTCCTATAATGTGGATCCTATTGACTGATTCTAATTCAAAGCCAGAGGAAAAAGAAAGATGGATCAATGAATATCAGAGTGGTCATCGAGTTGGCAGTCCCTTCATTCCACAAATGAAATAATCAGGGCCCTTGGAGATAAAATGACTTATTCAAGGTCACACAGCAAATGAATGACTGAGCCAGGTTTGAACCAATGTCCTCTGACTATAGATCTGGGTCTTTTTCAATGGGAGGGTCTGTTGAGGATCATCTACCTCAAAAATCATCTGCTCCATGAAGACTCATTAGATCACCCAAGCTTTAAGTGAGATCTCTCTCCTTTGTCTCATTCATTTTTTATATCCATCATTTGATGTCTCTCAATTCCTGCCTTGGAGGGTAGTATCTGCAGAATTTCTGAGGCTAAAAGGACCTCAGAACTCCTCTAGTTCAATCCATCCCTGAAGAAGAAGTCTCTGAGTCTATAACATATAATTTCTGGCTCCTTCTCATCCAACTTTTGCTTGAAGATGTCTAGTGAGAGTGGATTTATTATCTCCCAAAGCTGCTCATTCTATTTCTGCAGAGTTCTCACTGTCAGAAAGTTACTTTTCCTTATATCAAGTTTATGTCTACACCTTGTCAGTTTTCACTCCTCGTTCCTATTTCTCCCCTTGGGGCTTATGCAGAACAATTGTATTCTTTCTTCCATATGACAACCCTTCAAATATTGGAAGACAGTTAAGGCTTCTCCAGGCTAAACATCCTCATCTTCTTGAGCTGATCCTCCTGTGATAGGACCTCGTGGCCTTCTACCATCTTGATTGTCATCCTTTAGACATTTCCCAATTTATCAGTGTCCTTCCTAATATGTAACCCCCTAGAATTGAACAGATGCCCCAAATGTCCTCTAAGCAGGGCAGATTCAATCAGTCAATGTGTTTTTATTTCATATTAGGGACCAGATACCAGGTTAAGCAAAAATCACAGACCTGCCACTCTGGACTCTACTTTCTCATAGGTCCAGAGGTATAAATATCTTCCAAGTCTTATTTTTTCCTAGTCTAATTTTTAAACATGGCTTATCATGTGATTTAGCATTTAAGCTCCTTAAAGGTAAGACCTACATCTCCAACTTCTTTTTATTCATTCAGTTTCTGGAACAGGTATTTAAATAAATGTTTATTCATTGAATTTATTAATTGAATTCCCTAAAGTACCTATCACAATACTTTATACATGCTCATTGTTCAGCAAATATTTGTGGAATCAATGAATAAATGACTACTTAGGAATGACTGTGGAAGTTATACAGAGTGTTCCCCAAACCCAGGAGTCCCCACATTGGATCATTTATACATATCATGAGGAGCCATGTTGGACAATGAAGCTAAGCTGAAAAAAGATCTCAGAAGATATTTTAGTCCAATACTTAGCTGATCCAGAATTCTTTCTTCAATATAATACATACCCATAATTCCTTCTCAATTCCAATAGGAAATCTCATTATCCTGTAGGATTGAATCAACCTTGGTATTCACATCTACCCTCTGCCCTCACACTGGGCCCTCTGACTGGAAGGCAGATTCGTGGGTTCCAGGACCTCCATAGAAGGATCAGATGTACAGTCTTCTCCACATTTCACTCCAGTTAGACTAATTTTGTACTTTTTTGAACTGACCTGTCTTGACTCCATTCCAAGAAGTTTCTATCCTTCCCTTTCCTCTCCCCTTTCATCTTCCTTTTGTATGTTGTTTTTCCAGTTACATTGGAATCTCCTTGAGGGCAGGAACCATTTTTCTTTTTATTTCTATTTGTATGGCCAGCATTTACACAATAGTAGACACTTAGTAAATATTTAATGGTCATCATTGTTGATACCTGAAAGATGTGATCCAATTTTTGCTAGAAGGTCTCTAGTGAGACAAATTCTTCTCCAGTGACAGCTCATCTCACTTCAGGATAACTCTAGTTATAAAGCAACTTTTTATTTCCTATTTCCAACAAACCTCTCTCTCTCTCTCTCTCTCTCTCTCTCTCTCTCTCTCTCTCTCTCTCTCTCTCTCCTCCACTCATTCATTGCTACAACTTCCATTCTCTGGAGCCAAATATAAGGAGTCTAAGTTATAAAACTTTATAATAGGAATCGCTGATATTTACCTTTTTATTTTATAATAATTGACCTTTTATAATGTTTTATGATTTTCAAAATATTTGACATATTACAATCTTGGGAGACAAGTGTTATAGGTATAATTATTCCCTTTTTACAAATAAGAAAACTAAGGATGAAAAGAGTTGCATGAGTTGCCCATGCTGCCTCAGATACTATGTAGATGATCCTGAGCAAGTCACCTTACTTCTCTAAACTTCGGTTTCATCATCAGTAAAGTGAAGGGGTCAGTTAATTGACACTTAATGTTAGCAGAAGATGGATGTCTCATAGATAGAGTTTGGGACTCATAGTCAAAACCTGAGTTTTTCTGCCTCAGCATATGTGTGAAACTGAGCTACTTACTTAGCTTCTCTAAGAGTCAATTTTTCTATCTTTAAAATTACTATTAAAATGTTAACAAACTCAAAATTAGGGTATACCTTCCATGAACTCAGGAGTCCCTACAATGTGGATATTTGGATATATCTTATGTATGGCTGATAGGATCAATTACAGAGATCATTGAGAACCATTGGAAAGGCAGCTAAGTTTACTGAGAAGTAGAGTAGATCTTAATGATCTCTCTCTCTCTCTCTCTCTCTCTCTCTCTCTCTCTCTCTCTCTCTCTCTCTTTCTCTCTCTCTCTCTCTCCCCCGCTGCTACTTCCTTCATAGAAATATCAAAGATAATGTACAAAATATTTTGTAAACCTCAATTTGCTATATAAATACTAGCTATTAATATTATTCTAAGTTCCCTCCTAGGTCTAAAGCTATGCTCTTGACTCTAAAACTTTCATTTATTTACTTCTGATAGAAACTCCCTATAATTATAGCCTACTTACCTCCTCCTTGTTTCTTCCTGTTTGAATTTCACACCTGTTTCAAAATCTGATTATTATCTGCACCACTCATTTGAAACTCACCAAAAATTTTCTTGTATTAGAAAGACTACTTTCCATGGATATATCAAATGTGACTAGAAGGAGAAGTGGACTGGTCAAGTAAAGAGAAAGAGATAAGCTAAAGTTAATCTATTACTATCCACACAATAGAAATAGATCTAACAAAAGACCTGGAAGGTCACTCCATGTGGTTGTATTGGAAAATTATTGAGCCTTGAGGAAGGCTTATGCAGCAGATATGAATGATAGTTGAAAGGGATGAAAAGGAAAAGTATGGAAGAGTTGTGATTTGGAACAGTGATGCAAATATCTAGATGAATGAGATTATACATCCATCCAAGGGCCAGAGCATCATATCCCTCCCCCTAGACTGTAAGCTCTTCGAAGTCAAGGAATTTGTATTTCACTACAATATCCACTATTATAATTTTGTTGTTTTTAGTCATGGTCAGTGAAATCCAATTCTTCAGTTCCCCTTTTGGGTTTCCTTGACAAAGAGACTGGAGTGGTTTACTATTTCCATCTCCAACTCATTTTATAGATAAGTAAACTGAGACAAAGGTTAAGTGACTTGCCCAGGGTCCCATAACTAGGAAGCATTGAGGGTAAATTTGTACAATACCGATATTACTGTGTACAGTGTTATCTTGGTTCTGTTCACTTCATTTTGCATCAGTTCCTAAAAGTCTTTCCAGGTTTTTCTGAAATCAGTCTACTTGTCAGTTTTTAGAGCTCAATAATATTCCATCCCAACCAAATATTACAGCTTGTGTTGCCATCCCTAATTGATAGCCATCCCTTTGATTTCCAGTTCTTACCTACTGCAAAAAGAACTGTCAAAAATATTTTTAAACAAATGGGTTCTTTGCTCTTTTTGTTAAGGCTTTATATTATAAACCTAGAACTGGTATTGCTGGATCAAAAGGTAGGTACAGTTTTACAGTCCCTTTGGGTATTTACTAATAATTAATAATCAATCAAAAATAACTGGTTAAACTTTTAAAATCCCAGGTTTAAAAATTTTTAAAAATTGCCATCTCTTGTTTATCCAATTCACTCAAGACAATCTCTCCCCATAGATTGTCAGATTTTAGGGTTAGAAAGAACATTGTTGATCATATGATCCAATTCTCTAATTTTGCATTAGAGAGAACTGAGGCTGAGAGTGGTTAATTGGCATATCTGATATTATGCAGGAAAACAAGTGATAAATTTGATATTTTAACTCAGGTATTCAGGGACTCCAAGGTCAGTGTTCTTTCCTCTTTACCACAAACATCCCTTGGTCTAACTTTAGGACAGATATTGTTACAAAAAACCCAAGCAACCCGTCCCCCCAAAAAAAAACTTTTAGGGAACAAAAAAGAGCAGTTATTAATACAGGGGTGTTTATGTCATTGTTGGAACATTGTGTTATTTATTCAGCAAACATTTATTGAGCAGTGTGATTTGGGAAGACTTATGCTAGACATTGTGGGTTTTACAAAGATGAATAAGGGTTATACTAGTGCAAATGATTCATCATAACCTTAGGTGGTCAACTGGTTGGTTACAAAGCAAAGGTCTTATGCAACAGCATAGAATAGGATCTTTATCAAGAGCTGCCCAAGTGAGGAAGTTATGCTATTAAAATTTCTCTGTAGACTGACTCGCCAGCTGTCTTCATCAACAGTGGGGACCCCTGGAGGAAGCCCCCTTCCCCAGGAACTATTAAGGCCACCAACCTGGTTGTAGTCAATGCTGTGTGTACACCAGAGTCCCAAACAGAACACAGATACAAATCAATCTTTGGAGCTGCCAGTCAATACATGAATAATGAATTTATTAGCCAAAAGGAGGAAATAGAGAGAAGGATTAAGATTTATATAGCACCTACTACATGATAGACATTGTATTAAATGTTTTGTCTTTCACAACCACCCTGTTGTAATCTGAGGTCACATTTGAAATTGGATATTTTTGACTCCTGACCCAGTCCTCTCCACTGCCCCACCAAGCCACCAAGCTGCTCAGGTCTTACATATCTTCATACATACTATATATATATATATATATATATATATATATATATATATATATATATATATATATATACACATATATATACATATACATATGTATATATATTATATCTTTATATGTTTTCATCATAATATCACAGACTGAGAGATGAAAAGCAGCTGGAGCAATGTTTTTTGGAAGAAAACCTGTCCTAAAGTCAGACCATGGAAAGATCACTAACCTTGGAGTCCCTGAGAACCCAACTGCCCACTTAACCCAAATTCCTTATTTTACCTTAATAACAGAACTTGCTAGCTAGGGCAACAAGATAAATCAGATATCTTAGTAATAACAGATAAAATTATATTTCAGAATGTATTTTTCCTCTTCTCTTCACGGAGAACCAAACTTTATAACAAAATATCCTTTAAATAAACATCCTTTATAACAAAAAATATAACAAAGAGAAAAATTCAAATAAACTAGAAAAAATATTAACAAATCCAACACTACATGCAGTGTCTTACATCCATAATCCCCCTTCCTCTTCCTTCTCCTTCTCTCCTTTTCCTCCTCCTCTTCCTTCTCCTTCTCTGTCTCTTCCTTCTGTCTTTCTCTTTCATCTTTTTCTTCTTCTTCTTCCTTTCCCTCTTTCTTTTCCTCTTCTGCTTCTTCTTCCTTTTCTTTTTCTGCATCTGCTGCCATAACTGGGGCAGCTTCTGCTTCTTCTTCTGTCCTCCTCCTTTTTCTCCTTCTCCTTCTCCTTCTTCTTCTCTTCTTCTTCTTCTCTTCTCCTCCTCTTTTTCCTTCTCTTTCTTCTCCTTTTCCCTCTCCTCTTTCTCCTCCTTCTCATCTTTCTCCTTCTCCTCTTTCTTCTTTTTCTCCTTCTCTTCCTTCTCTGTCTCCTTCTCCTTCTCCTTCTTCCTCTTCTTTTTCATCTTTTCCAGGTTCTTTATCCAGGTTTCAATCTCTAATTATAAGTACCCCAAAAAAGTCTCTGCCCTGGACCCTTTTCTCTTTTCAAATACTGACATATTTTATCTCATTAGCTCTCAGGAGTTCAGAGAAACTGGTGCTCCAGTAAATTAGATTCTATGTCTGAAATCAAGAAGATGAGTTCAAATCCAAGCTGAGACTTTTACCAGTTGTGTGACCTGAGCAAATCATTTAACACCTGTTTCCCTCTATTCTCTCAACTATAAAAATAGAGATAAAAGTCTCAAATGAGTTAATATTTGTAAATATTCTTAATTAAGTGTCTGTTACAAAGAAGGCAAATATAAATGTATATTCCCTTACCCTTACCCTTACCCTCCATGTATTTGACTACCCGAACTATATACCCAACCTTAATCTCTCTGAAAAACTAAAGTCATGCATCTCCAACTATTTCAAAGAAATCTTATAGTGGATGTCCATGAGTATGTCAAACTCAATATGTCCAAAGACAGAACAAATTATGTTTCTCCCTAAACTCCTTTCTTCCCAGTTTTCTTATTGCTATAAAGGACACCACCATGTTCCCAAGTCATCTGATCTTGAAACCCCAATGTCATTTTCAACTTACTTATCCCACATAACCAAGCAGTCCCTAAATCTTATAATTTCCACTTTCCCCAGCACCTCTTACATTTATTCCTTTCACATCCCTAGTTCAGGCTGCCATATTTCTCACCAGTAATATTCCAATAGTCTTCTAACTCATCTTGATATTTCATCTCTCCCCATTCTACTCTATCTCCTATTCAGATGATTGTTTCAACATGTAGATCTGATCATATCCTATACTTCCCTTCTCAATGAGCTTCATACCTCCCTAGTACCTCCAGAATAAAACATAAAATCCTTTTGGAATTTAAAGTTTTTCATAATTGGAATTCTCCCTGTATTTCCAGCCTCCTTTGCACTCCTCTGAATACTCTATAATCCAATCACGTTGATCTATCTGTTGTCCCTTCCACATACAATACTATACCTCCTAGTGGGTTTTCACTGCCCTTCTTCATGCCTGAAATGTTCTTCCTCATATTTCCACTTCTTAGTATTTTGACTTTTCTTAATTACCTTCAGCAGTGAACTTCAAAAACCATCTTCTGAAAGACTTTCTAAAGGTAGCTGGTGCCTTCCCTTCTCACATTACCTTCCTACCTCATTTTTTACCTATTGTCTACTCAATTAGAATGGTGTTCACATGGATTATTTGTGCCTGACCTGTGGAAGACCATTTCCAAGCTCCTATTGTTCTGTTCAGTCACATATGGACACACTATAATTTGGCTCAAATATAGTGATATCATTTCTTTTTTCTTCAAAAACAAAGGTCAAGAACCAACTCATTAGAATGTAAGCTCCCTGTGAATAGACACCTTTTTTTTGCCTTTCCTTATGTTATCATTCCCACTACGTGAAAAATGGTAAAGGCTTAATCTTTACTTTTTAAATTGATTGATAGACTAAGATTTTCACCATATATATATATATTAGCTTTCTGGTTCCACTTACTTTTCTATACATCCATTTATATAATTCTTCCAAACTTCTCTGTATTCATCATATTCATTGTTGCTTAAATGGCTATAAGTTTTATGGGGTCCATTTTAAATATAAGAAAGTTGAAGCTTTGGAATTTTATGAAATTTTCCAGAGACCCACAGAACTAGGGCTAGAAAAGAAATTCAATCTCATGGTTCTCCTTAATCTGACTTCAGCTATGTTTCCACTAAGTCTCACAGATCATAATCCAAAATCCTGATGCCCCTTTTCCCTTTGCTATCCTCAAGGGAACAGGGGGCTAAGAAAGTATCCCAAGTATTTCTCAGGATTTTTCCTTTTGATCTTTTTGAGCTCTTGAGCTGGAGTTACATGGCTATAGACAATCTGTATTAATTAATCATTTATAAATTAAGAAACATTTGTTAATAATAATAATCATTATCATCATCATTTTTAAAGTATTTTAAGATCTAAAGCACTTTACAAATATCTCATTTTATCCTTACAACAATCTTAATAAGTAGATGTTATTTTTATTACTATTTTACAGATGAGGAAACTGAGAAAGACAAATTCTAAGTGATCTACCCAGGGTCCCATGACTAGTAAGTATTTGAGGCTAGATTGAACTCAGGTCTAACTAATTTTAAGTCCAATGCCCCACTTAGCTACCTACTTCGTGCTTTGTGAGTGAACTCTGAATAAACAATAACAAAAAGAAAAAAAATTGGATGAGTCCCCGCCAAAGAAGGTTACATTATATCAGAGGAGACAGCATATGTGTAAATAAGCAGTAGCTATTATATCTATGATTTCATCGGAATGAGGTTTCTAACTCTCAACCAAAGTAGTGACCATCTTCTCTGTAACATGTACTCTTAGAGAGTTACCAGGTTCATTAATTTGTCTTGTTCGAGTAGGGTGATGCTAGTATGGTTCAGAGGTAAGACCTGAACCCAGATCATCTTGGTTTTGAGATCAACTCTCTCTTTCTACACCATTAGTCAAAATCAACATACAAATCAGTACATATGAAAGGCAAATATTTTGAAGGGAAAATGCTGGCAATTGAGGAAGAGAAGTACTTGCTGAAGAAAGAAGATGGCACTTGAATAGAGTTTTGATAAAAAAAAAATGGGGGATTCCAAAAGACATGGGTGAGTCGGGCATAGAGCAGAAAGAATGAAATGTAAACCATGGGTACTTGTATTCAGGTCTGGTTGGATTGTAAAATCTGGGGCTATTAGGTCTGTTGCTTCTAAAATCGCATATCTTTAAGATGCTATTGCTACCATTCTCCAAAGTCACCTAAAAGGGAGGAGAGGGAAGAAAGAGATGCCAGCACAGACTAGGAAAGAAAGAAAGGAAGATGGTATTCTCATTATTTGAATTGAATTGAATTTTTTAAAAAATCATTAAAAGGCATTAAACACCTCTAAGAATTATGATAGTCATTAGACAAATAAAGACAAAAATAAAGTAGATTACACACTTATGCAACTTAAAATCCAGTATGAAGCTATGTCAGATACAAAAAGTAAATAGATGGTGTAGAACATAGACTTATCTTCCTGAATTCATATCCAGCCTCAGATACTTTTTAGCTTATGACCCTAGGTAACTTAACCCTTTATACCTCAGTTTCCTTACCTGTAAAATGAGCTGGAGAAGGAAATGGCAAATCACTCCAGTATCTCTGTCAAGAAAACCTCGACTGAGTCATGGAGAGCCAGTTACAAATTAAAATGTCTGAATAATAAACAAACTAAGAGTGAGATAAATCATTTTTAAGATCAGAGGAGAAAAGAATAATCAAGAAAATCTTCATTAGAGGGTGACATAAACTAAGCTGTGAAAGGAACAGTAGATCTCAAGAGAGAGAGAGGAGAACAGGGAAGACATTCTAGGAATAAGAAGAAATCATGCCATCAATGGCAATGGGGATGGGAGATCACAGATGGGGAATAGTCAAGATGTCATTTTGACTGAAGTATAGTGGGTGAATGGACAATAATGTTCAATGAGTCCAGAAACTAAGGTTGGCGCCAGATTGTAAAAGCTCTTAAGTTCCAGACAGATGTGTATTTAATCCTAGAGACCATTGGGAGCCACTGAAGCTCCCCATGAGCCATTGAGCAAAGAGAGTGATGCAATAAAATCTGGTCTTTGGGATATTAATTTGGCAGCTGTGTAGAGAGGATGGATTAGAGAATGGAGATACTGGAAACAGGGAGAGCAGTCCAGTTGAGTGGTGACTGAATTAGGATGAGGACCTAATGAGAGAAGCAAAGATTTTGATTGTGATAGTTCTTATCACAGCAAAATTAACTGGAATTTGATTACTCCAAATCCAGTTCTCTTTCCCCTATGTCCTGCTTCTAATATGTCCCACTGTCTTTCCTATCTGGTTAATAAAAATGAAATTAATCCCAATACATTGTTCACTTTTATTGATATTCTAAAACAAAGTCTCACACTTTTGCTTTTATTCTTATAAATCCTATCATCCAACTTCAGTTTAGCCCTTCATAGTTTTAACTGAAAGTTTAACTTTCCTTATTTTCCTAGGTGGGTTTTTTTTTTTTGGTTCATTCAGATTTTGAGTCACTTTTTTTCCCCATGAACTTAAAATATTTTGTGCATCCCAGACTCCTCCTCTGACAGTGTCTGGAAAAACTTATGTCCTCCTCAGAATCATATTTTTAAATCAATAAAATAAAATGTAGATTACAAAGTAAACCAAATATACTGAAATATAATAATGAAAAAATGTAAGCACTCTGCTATAGATGAGTTGGTATCCGAAAATCCATTTCCCCTCTCTGCAGTTTTCCCCTCTGAGATCTAGACCATTAACCAATGGTTTCCAAAAGGAGTATAACTTTACATCAGATAATTTCATGGAATCCAGATTGAAGTCTGGGTATGATAAATGACCTTGTTACCGGGTTTCCAGGAGAATGGAAGGAAGAACAGGCAGCTTCAATTACTTTACAAACAAGTAGAACAAAGCTAATGAATCAGTGAGAAATCCCAATCCAGACACCTAGGAATCCACTTGTGAAGCCCTATGCATTAATTAGGCTATCATAGACATTTGTATTTCTGATGTTTTTTCCTAACCAGAATTTCATCCTAATTAAAAAGTGGCGACTAGACCTGATATTTTTTTGCTGCAAGATTCACTGTTCAATGCAGCAGTATAGAATATTGTATAAGCTTCTCATTCTGTCAGGTTCTTCCTACCCTAGTTCAATGGTTTAATAGCTATATAACCATGGACAAACTACTTTATGAGGCTCAGTTTCCTCATTTGCAAAATGAGAATGGGAATCCTAGCATTACTATTCCAAAGAGTGGTGGTGAAGAAAAGCCGTTGAAACAAAAACATGACGTGACTGTTGAAAAATTATTGACATCTTGTGCTATATTGAGAAACTGTCTAGTCAATCAATTAGATAGTTCTTATTCACTATGCATTAAGTATAGTATTGATCTCTGAGGATACAAATAAAATAAATAAAAACATTCCCTCCTGGCAGGAAGCTTACTCTCTAATGCCCATATGACTAGAGTGTCATACTGTGCTGTGCTCTAAACAGACCAATGCAGAAGATTGTGTCAGATTTTAGGCTGGATACTGATTAGCTGAATAATGTCCACATGAATAGTGAGGGGTCTCAAATGGATGGGAAGCAGAAAAAAAAACACTTGATCAAAATGCAAACTGTCCAAAAGTGAAGCAGGTTATCTTGGACAAAGATTAAAGCTAGAAAAGACTTTATGAAGGTCATGTGATCCAACTTTATCATTGATCTTATGGGAACACATAAGATTAAATCATGAGGTCTTTCCTGATCCCCCACAATTATTAGCACTTGCCCTATCCACCTAGCTGTGTACCTTGGAATATAAGACTGGAAACTCATTTTACAGATGAGGAAATAAAGGTTACGTGACTAGCCACCAAGTAGAAATGGCATTTGCAACCAAATGATGAGTTATTTCTCACTGCAAACCTTCAAGCAAAGATTGGATGACTAGTTGTTGGTAATGTCACAATTGGAATTCTTTCCAGGGACAGTAAAAAGATTTCTGAGTTTCCTTCAACCTCTGAAAAGCTATGATGTTATAATGCTGTTTTTAAGTATTCATGGGCATCTGTGAATAACTCAAGATAATCATTTAATTTTACAGCTCCAACATTCCTCAGGGATTCTGTGAGACAATATATGCAAACACTTTGAAACCTTGAAGATTTATATAAATGTGAGCTTTGATTGTTATCATTTTCAAGCCTGAAGAGAGGAATATAAAACAACTGATCCATGTATATTGTGCTAAAGCAAGGCACCATCATCCAGGGTCCCTGATTTTGGTTTAGTATGCTTCACCCTAAACCCTTCTACCTCCCAAATTTCAGTATAAATACGTAATTCCAAGCTGACTATGATGCCGCCCAATCTAGTGGGGTGTGATTATTAAGTAATAAAATCAATTTTCATGTGAGTTGTGAAATCAATTCCATTTCAAAATAGTCATACTCCACATAATATGAAAGTCTTCCTTGATTGTGGTACTGACCTTCTGTAAGTAGGGAAGGTGAAGGGTTTGATTTCCCTGTAGTACTAAAGGATTGGCAATAAACCATCCACAGAAATCATTATTCTCCTTGTGGATGATGGCATGTATTTGCAAAATAGAATCTTCCATCATAGTATCATAGATCTCAAGCTGGGAAGGTTGAAAATCATTGAGACCTCCCTCATTTCATAAATGAGGAAAATGAAAATTTTTAAAAGTTAACTAACTTGCCCGAGGTCACAAAATTAGTGATTGTCAGAGCCAAGCAATCAACTAACAAGTATGTATTATTGATGATATAGTAGAAACAATGCAGCACAATGGCTAAAAGCCCTGGGCTTATCCTGAGTTTAAACTCGGTCTCAGACACTTATTAGTGTCTTTGCCCTGTTTGCCTCCGTTTCCTCATCTGTGAAATGTTGGGAAAGGAAATGGCAAACCACTTCCATATCTTTGCCAAGAAAATCCCAAATGGGGTCACAAAAAGTGGGACATACCCACAAAAAATGGCTAAACAACAGCAAAAGCAGAAAGAACAATGAACTTGGAATCAAAAGAGAGCAGGTTTCTATCTTTGCCTCAGAAACTTACTGACTACATAATTGAGCAAATTTCTCTAAAACTCCATTTCCTTAACTGGAAAATGGGAATCTATAGAGTCATAGAATTGGATCTGGAAAGACCTCAGCATTTTACAGGTAAGGAAATTAAAGACAGAAAGATTTAATGATTTGCCCAAGTTCCTACAAGTTCACACAATTCCTACATGACTGGGGCAATCTTTCTGACTTCCAACCCAGACTAGCTGATGGTGGGAGATCAAAGGAAGCATCTGTGCAAAGTGCTTGGTAAACCTTACATGCTAGCTTTTATTGGGAGAGTCAAATGGATAAATGACTAAAGGAAGGATTCCAATTCTATCAAATCAGACTTGGTTACCTGATCACATGCTTGGTGTCTTGACCAAGAATATCTAATGCAACCCATTGACTTTAAGAAGTAGCTTTCTATCATTCCTTCCCCTCCCAGATAAATGAGGTCTTAGAAACTTGTCATTTACTAGCTGTGTGACCTTGAGCAAGTCATTTAACCCTGATTGCCCCACACACACAGGGCCATCTAAAGTTGTCCTGATTCATATCTGGCTATTGGACCAAGATACCTCTGGAGGAGAAAGTGAAGCTCATGATTTTGCCCAGCATCCCCTCACTCAAATCCAATTCATTTGCTTGTCACGACATCACCTCCCTGATGTCATGGTCTTCTTTGAGAACAAAGGACCAAAAAAGTCTGCTCGTTGTTGATTTTGCAATTGAGGAGAACAAACTTCCTTTGAAATGAAGAATCTATATATGGCCATGTCAGCAAGGATCTGGAGAGGACATTAGATTTCCCAGTACAAGTAAATGATTCTAAAAACCACCCACCAGACCTCATAAGAAACATCTTCCCCTAGGCAATCAGAGAAATTTCCAGCACTTAACATGATTAAATATTTCATTGGAGCCCTCCAGATCCATAGGTGGAGGCCAAATGATTAAACTCAGCACTTAGCAAAATTGCTTTCCAGTATTTGTTTAAATTGTGATTATGAGGGAAAAAGTGTGTTCAGGCTGACTCAAAAAGAGATGGCCAGGTACCACAGAGAGCATTTAAAGAGCATTTTTCAAGGCTTGAAAAATACTATTTTATATGTTATCTCTCATTTGCTCCTCACAACAACTCTATGAGGTAGGTGCTATTATTACCTCCATTTTACAGGTGAGGAAACTGAGACTAGGAGCAGTAAAAAGTCATAGAGGTAGAAAGCATCTGAGACAAGAAGCAAGCTCAGATTGGCCTCAACATTCTATCCCCCTTAGCCTAGATAATGCCAATGGACCCAGATGACTCTGGAGGAAAAGTGAGGCTGGTGACTTAGCGTGCCCCTCATTCAAATCCAATTTAGATCATCACCTCCCTGATGTCATGATCATTTTCAAAAACAAAGGACCAGCATCATCATTATCATCATCATTACTGACATCATCTACTTGGTCAAAAAGCTGTAATGAATAGAAAACTGGGCCTTCTAAGATTTCTTGAGGTTCACTGGGTTCCAAATCACTCTGACTACTTGTGTGGCCAACAGTGGGTCTCAAGTTAAGCCCATTATTTGGATTCTGTTTTGTTCAGAGTGAATGCAAATAACAATTGCTTCTGTTTTGACTAGTATTCCTGAAGGGCTTCCCCTCCCAGATTGATTTTAGTTTTAGACTATGCAAAAGAAGTTCTAGTTTCTTTTCTTTCTGACCTGCCTTAATCCCTCAGCCAGAGTTAACTCCAGTTCTCCTGATTCATATCTGGACACTGGACCCAAATGATTCTGGAGGAGAAAATGAGGCTGGTGACAGCCTAGAATCCCCCTCACTCAAATCCAATTCATGTGTTTGGCATGGCATCACCTCCCTGATGTTGTGGTCCTCTTTGAGGATGAAGGACAAATAACAACAAACAAATCTTGATCACTGAGAAACACTGAGGGTCTTACCCCCTCAAATTTATTTTTCTTTTTTTTTTTAGAAGTGATCATTCTTGATGTCTTAGCCTCATCTCTTTCTCACTTAAGCTAAATAATTGAATGGGTGTTGTCTCAGTCACATTGTAACCTGGGTTATAAAACCAAGGTCTCCTTAGTCTACATCCAGGGCCATCTCCAGTCATCCTAATCCATATCTGGCCACCAGATCCAGATGCCTCCAGGGGCAAAAGTGAGGTTGGTGACTTAGCCCAGCCCCCCATAACTCAAACCCAATTCACTTGGCATCGCTTCCCTGATGTCATAGTCCATTCTGAGAAGGACAAACTACAACAGGAACAACTGGACCTAGACTCAAAGACTGCCTATTATACTTCCTGATCATGTAACTCAGGGCAAATCATTTAACTTCTCAGCCTCAGTTTCCTAATTTCTAAAATATGGGGGTTGGACTTGAAAACCCAAAGTCCTGTCTGACTCTAAACTATAAACCTACGATAGATAATACAATAGAATTACAAGGGAAGTCAGTCATCCAATCTTCACTGTTAATGTGAATTCATTATCAATAATAATCTGCAGAAATGATTACCCATCACCTGTTTAAAGATCTATAATTATGGATATAGGCTGGAGGCATCCTGTTTGGGGACAATCCTAATCATTAGCAAGTTCTTCCTTCTTTTAAGCCAAAAATCTTTTCCCCTACAACTTCCACTAATCAGTCTTGAAAAAGTTAAAAATGTGGTTAAAAAATATTTTTGGTGGTCTAGTTTCAGATTCAATGGTGAAGAATTTATGAAAGTCCCAGCTCTGACCCAGATGTATTTAGGGAACAAAAAGGCTTACTCAAATATTATTGTGGTTAGCAGAAGCTAAGAGAGAGGAGATAAAGTAAGTAAAGGCAGTTTACTGCCCCCTCCACCCTATGGGGATGAGTACCAGGATGGTTAGACAGTTAGAAGGAGCAGTGGCAGTAGCATAGACTGCCCTAAATAGTATATAGAAGGAGAACAGTTAGGACCAGCTTCTGAGAACAGTAGCATCCATCAGTGAAGGCAGGGTTTATATAGGGGAGCAATGTAGTATATGCTGGAAAAAGGATAAAGAAGGAATTGGGAAAAGGTGTTTGAGGCAATTCCCATCATCTCAGTGGATTTACATCTCAGAAGGGGCTGAGATGATTCCCATCATCTATTCCCAGTACCCAGTTTCTGTGGAAAAATCAGGTAGGTTTGAGAAAGAAACTAAAATGACTAATACATTTACATTCCAGTAAGGTTTTTGGATGAGTGTGCTTGGGGGAAAAATTATTTCAGTAGGGTCTTTGTGGCTTGTTATAAATGGCCCTTAATAATAAAAACAGCCTACAATAATTGAATAATTTTTATTAATATCCCTGCAGGAAGAAAACATTCCCCTAGAGGGAAAAGGTCCTAAATTGTGACAATATCCAGTCTTATAAACAATTTCAGAGTCTTTCTCCTCCCCTCCAACCCAGACATTGGTCTGAATCATCAGGGGTACAATCTAATAAAAACACCCATCCCATATCACTCCTTAATATGTTTCCCCTCTCTGTTCATATCATTCATGTTATGCTGATGAACCTCAATCACCACAGGGGGGTGTGCACATTACTATGGATGAACCTAATTATGCAAATACACTTGTGTAAACTCAGGGACCCTAAGTCAACCTGGACTATTTGCTGCAGACTTTGATCTAATCTAAGGGCTGGTATCTTTAGGTCAGTTTGGAAGATTGGAAGGGGTCAATTCCTTTATCTCCCCTCTTGTCTTCCTCCCACATTCTCGCACTAGGTGGTTGTGCCTTGCAGCCTAATCAATATTTCATAGGCAGACCCCAGTCTTTGTAATGTATATCTTTAACTAACAGTCTCCTCTTACATCCTGTGGAAACCAAATACCCTATAATTTCTCACAGGGGCCACAATGGGGCTATTTATCTGGATAACAAGGGAATGAAAATCAGATGCCCAGGATATGAATGGGATGTGAAGAAAATAATTTTGAATCTCATCTAATACCTCCTCTTCATCAGTCTTCATTCTTTTGTCCAAGTAAAACAAATCATGGAAACATAAAGAGTCAGAGAGATCAACTAATCCATTGTTTTCATTTTATAGAGGAGGAAACTGAGGCGTCGAGAAGGCATATGGCTTCCTCAAAGGTCACAGAGGTGGGTAAGCAAGCATAGACAGGATCTGAATCCAGGTCTTTTAACTCCAAATCCTTTCCTATTCCTTTTTCTCTGTCTCATAATCTCTCTCTGGGTAATCAATCTGTCTTTCCTAGGATGATTCTTCAAATATGGACACAGAAATCATGACCCATCTCCTCCACTATGATCTTTCTCTAGGTTAAATATTGAACTTCTTTTGACATGATTTTGCATCCCCTCATCATCCTCCCTTCTAAATTGTTAATCTTGAAAAACAAAATCTTAGAAATATAGGGTTAAAATAAAACAATGGAAAATATAGGTTAGACATGAAGTTAATTCTCTGGGATTTACCAGTAATCCTTAGGTGGAGGCCATTCTAGTAATGATCACACCATGCTGAGGGAGACCCAAAAACCTCTACAGCAACAAGGGGAGGGGAATAGAATATACATAAGAAGAGCAAACAAAAACTGCTAGAGCCCATTCAAATAATTCTCAATTATCATCAAAGAATTATTATCGAGAATCACCCTTCTACAATGCTAGGGTCTCTGAGGGAGGTAACTTTTTTCCCCCAGTTTAAGTATCAGGAGAACCAAGCAAGTACTTCTTTCAAATTATAAAGGATGTAATTCTTTTCTGGACTAAGGAGGGCAGGACAAGTCTTCCTTTCAAAGTCTAAGGAGGACACATTCCATGCCTCATGATAGCTAAGAAAAATCCACCTTTGACCAGAAATAGTCATAAAAACTTACAGTAATTATTATCCTTTGACAAAACATCAGCCAGTTTGACCCCAAGATTTTGTTTATGTGGCTCCCAGCAATACCCTCCCCCAAGGCATCTTGAAACCTCATGTTTTTCCTGAATGACCAGTTATTACAAGATAAGTGCATGCTTCCACACCCCCTCCTCTCTCTCTCTCTCTCTCTCTCTCTCTCTCTCTCTCTCTCTCTCTCTCTCTCTCTCTCTCTCTCTCTCTGCCTTTGCTTCTGTGTCTGCCTTTACTTGCCTCTGGTTGTCTGTCTGTCTTCAACTTGCTCTTTGTCCCTGTCTCTGTCTTTCTATCTCTCTCTGGTTGTATCTCTGTCTTCTGCCTCCTTTTGTCTATCTCTCTTCTGCCTCATATCGCTTTTCTCTCCTTTGCTCATTCTTTGTCTCTGCCTCTATTTCTATTCTTCTGTCTCTCTGTCTCTGGTTTTCTCTGTCTGTCTCCAACTGTACATTTGTGTATCTATCTCTGTCCCATCATAGGCATTTAATAAATGCTTGCTTTCTTCCCCCTCCCATAATGTAGAATTCCACCCTAATCTAGACTCTCATCCCCTTGGGATTAGTCAGGACTATACTTATCCTTGGATATATGGGGACGAGATGATGTTCTCTGGGGCATTTATCCACAACAGTTACCCAGCAGCAGAACATCCAAGAATAGTACCTTTTTTTTTTTTTGGTGGTAGCCTCAATTCCCAGGCAGAACCAGGGAACTTAAACGTTCTTGTTCCCAAAGTTGTTCCAGGGATCAGCAAAATATTTGGATTGAATTAAAGCCAAAGGTTCCTATTTCATCCAAAGGAACTCACAAATCTCTACTTTGAAAATCTAAAATGCCTTCTAGTCCAATATATAGTGTTAATGAAAAAGGAAATCATTGTAACGATAACTGACCTCAAGAAAGAATCTTTAAATGAAAGGATAACTTAAAACTAAAGCTCAACTCCAGAGACAAAGATTTAAAAAAGGACTATTTGGGGCTATGAGCGATATTAATTGTTGGCAAAAGGAGTCCTTTCAAGATGCTTATAGCTCCAACTAACCTACAGAGAACTGAAGGAGAACTTAATCTCTCCCAAGCTTCATTTGTGTTGCTACAGGAAACTTGAAGTGGTTAGTAACAAATCCACAGCATGTTTCATCAGCCTGCAAATAATGACTTCAGGGGAATGAGTGGAACCATTCTGGAAATAAAAATCACACCACTGCAGAAGCACAGAAAGGCAGAGGTGAAAGGGTTCTAAGTGACTGTCTAATCCTACCTGCACCAGACAGAAAGACCCCTCCACAAGAGCTAGGTGAGACAAGGCCTAGATCACAGTCATTTGACACAGGACAATAAGATTATAAGCATATTATTATATGTTATATACTACCATGTTATTATATATTATATAGCTTATAGCATTATAACATTCTATTTTTCATATATTTATATTTATATATATTTTAGATGCATCATTATATATTATACATATCATTGTATTATTTTATGTTCTATCATTTATATATTTTGTGTTTATATTTTTTAGTTTTTGTGATTTATATGCATTTTTATATTTATATATTACATGCATTATCAAAATATTACATATATATAATTATATGCTAAGTATAAGTTTGCAACTATGTATTATTGAAGTTTATTATTATAAGTTATGAGCATTTGGCTTAAAGTCAGGAAATTCTGTGTTCATATCTTGCCTCAGTTGGCCGTTATGTAACCCAAGCTCACTTTACCTCTCATGTCAGGAAAGAAAATAAGCACTTAACTACATTTCCTACAAGTCAGGCACCATTTTGTAATAATTGATCAATTAGGGAGTAAGTTGTGTGAATCATTCTAACTTAGGGTAAGAAACAGCCATGCCTAATTTCCCTATCAGGGATCTTCTTCCACATAAACTCATTTTGGGGAGATTTTGCCACCAGAAACTATTTCTTTTCTTATCCCACATCAGTTCTATGAGATTCTGACCCACTTTGGAAAACTTCCCTCAAAATGCTTTTATGCCATATAGGCTCTAACCTAAAGATCTTGAAATATTACAGATGAAAGACATGTACACACACACACACACACACACACACACACACACACACAGAGACACACACACAAAACACAGTATTGCAAAAGATAGAATGATAAGGGCAAAGGAGAAATGAAAGTAACATCATTATGAGAAATTTGAGGAGAAAGTTCTTTTTTTTTTCACTTTAAAAGGTGACAGAAGGGCGGCTAGGTGGCGCAGTGGATAAAGCACTGGCCCTGGAGTCAGGAGTAGCTGGGTTCAAATCCGGTCTCAGACATTTAATAATTACTTAGCTGTGTGGCCTTGGGCAAGCCACTTAACCCCATTTGCCTTGCAAAAAACCTAAAATAAATAAATTTTTAAAAAAAGGTGACAGAAGACTTCGTTAAAATGGGTAGCATTAGAGTTGAACATTGAAGTATATAAGAAGGGGTGTTCTTTCCAATATGAAAAGTCAACACAGTTTAACCTAAGTTTCTGCTGATTTCAATTCAAACTCACCACTTGGACAAATGGACAAGCATCTCTCTTTCTTGTTCTACAAGCACTGATTAGTTGGTCTTCACACCCATTTTTGAGCCATGGCTCTATGTCTGGATGAGTCTTGACTCTGGTCTTCTGCTCCTCTCTTTACACCGTGCTCTTCTTTGCGTCACATCAAGGGTGGTCCCTGTCACGGGAAGGTAATTGGTGTTCCAACCCTGAGCAAGACTAGGTAGGATAGGACATGACTATATGGGGAAAAGTTAGATGAGTTAGTGCTATAAAAAATTAATAAAATAACGATCTAAACAATCTTCCTGGTGTTATGTAGGCCAACCAATTGACTAATTAACTGCATTTTTCATTTTTTCAGCTGTTTGGCTTTAGGTGAATAATTTAAATAATAGGAATAAATCTTAAAAGATGGCAGAATTATAATACTAAGCATAATTTCAGGGAAATTTAAGTTGCTGAACATTTATTATGTGTCTACCATGGACAGTGCATTGTACAGAATCTAGGAGAGATCGAAAGATAAAACCAGCACAGCGAATGGAAAGTTACTAGACCTTTGTTTAATCTTTAGTTTACCTTACCGTAGAACTTAGCTAACTGGAAAGTCATTTTATTTTATGGACCTCAGTTTCTCCATCTATAAAATGAAATTGTTCAACCAGATCTCTCCTAATCCTCAGCTTCTGTGATTCTATGTATTTCAGTTGGCTTGAGTCTTTATCTAGGATTTCTAGGTAAACTAATTAGTTTTCAGAATATGGTAGGATGTGAATGATATCTATTTTGTTCTGTGTCTTTTAATAATTTTTTAATAACAGGGCAAGTTGGGGCAGCTAGGTGGAACAGTGGATAGAACAGCAGTCTTGGAGTCAGGAGAACCTGAGTTCAAATTTGACCTCAGACACTTAATGATTACCTAGCTGTGTGACCTTGAGCAAGTCACTTGACCCCACTGCCTTGCAAAAAAAAAAAAAAACAACAGGGTGAGTTGATGCTAGTATAAGGAATTAAACCCAAGAGGCCTTAATCCTAACCATGTTTTGCATGTTAGCTTTACAACTGCTGTATTATTTCACAAATGTTAATATTATACTGCAATGTAAAAATGGTTATTGGTAATCACTGAAGAAAAAATCAGTGGAGATTCTTTCAATTTTTTTAATATTGAGATTATATGCAGAAATTACCACTATACTGGGGAATTCAGTCTCCTATCGGACATCCCCCCCCCATAGTGAGATCACTTTCTTCTCTCACCTCCCCTACTCCTTTTCTCTACAAGATTTTTTTAATTTAATTTGTGGACTCTAATTTCTGAACTAGAATTTTGGTCAATTCGAGTCTTTTTTTCCTCTTATTTTACTATTAAAATTATTTCCTATTTCTCATCATAAAATTGAAGATTTGCTTTGCTTGGGACAATAATTAAAATTTCTGAAAATAAAATCAAACTTAAAATGGAGAGATAAGTGAGCTTCTCTTTGTTGGAGGTCTTTAAAAAAATGCTCAATGACTACTTGTGGGATCTATTATAGAACATCTTTTAAAATCATGGATTCAACCAGATGACCATTGAGTCCCTTCCAGCTCTAAAATTATGTGAACCTAAAAGGTTATATGTAAATCAATTTTTAGATTATGGAAATTATGCTTCAAATGCACCAGAAGAATTGGGTACTTATAATTGAAGAATGGTGTTTCTTTCCCTAAGGCAAGGTCATCTTTTATGGTAGATGTAAGTAACTACCTACTAATTTGTCTATTTTATAATTCCACTTTTTTGTATATTAATTTTCTGAAAGTATAGTATGGTCTTATCAAGCATAAGCACAAACATTTGTAATTTATAATAAAATTATTTTAGATATTCCTAAAGTCTCAGAAGGTAATATTCAAATATAATATTTTCAAAGTAAATGTGCTATCATCATTTTTACATTGGTCTTCCTAGAAATATGTATTTTTAAAAATCATTATCTGGCTACTTTTGCTAACCTGAATTCACTATTTCATCATCTTGAATATCCGAACCTGAATTTTCAGAAAAGATAGAGCCCACAAATTTCAAAACCTGAAACCAAAGCTGTTTCCCATCACTGGGGTCATTTATTCTCTCATTGGACTTGATTGAGTATCAGAGGGTTAAAATTATAGAAACATACATCTAAAATTGGAAGGAAACTTAGAAGTCATCTGTTTTCACCCCTTCTTTTTAGAGATGAGGCTAAGTGACTGGCCCAGAATCACCTAGATGATAAGCAGCAGAAGTAGATGTGACCCTAGGGTGGGTTCCAGTTTTTGATTGGAATAGAATAGTGTTATATCAAATATATGCATTGGTAGCACAATTTATGAGTTTATCAATTGCAGTACATCTTGTACCGATTTAGATGGCACCCCTTTATATTTTATTAGCCAGGCTTCATATTGGCCTTGGCCAAAAATTTAATAAATGACTGGACAACTCTAGTTACAAATCTCTCTAAAATTAAGTAGGCTGGCACTAAGAAGATAACCTGCCAGCCAAATATGTAGAAAGAAAACAAAAAATGCAGAATCTGAACTGAGGATCTAATCAAGTTTATGATTGACCTTAGAACAAAGTTCTCCTTATTCAGTCTAACTATCTACACTGTAAAAACCAAATGAACCTATTTATCAGACTATGCAATTAAATTTACATTCATCAAGACAGTCAATCAGGGCACATGACTTGGATAGATGCAATAAATGAATTGAAGTCCAGAATTGAACCAGTAGAGTAGGCTCTTGGGAAACTAAATAGTTTTTTTTAATGATTCTAAGCTTCTTCCTATATCAAGGGCCCTTTTCTTTAATCACAATAATCTTCTGAAGATGCTATATGACTTAGGGTCAGGGAATGTTATAATCTCCTAAGAGTTAAAATTAGGATAGCCCAAAGAATGATAGACAAATATATAGTGAGTGAAAGGTTGGCAGTAAAACATGACCAGTGAAGTACACAAGATATATAATGTTAAGGATGCCTTCTGACATGAGAATTCCGAGTTCATATTGGTCTGATCAGCCACAGTTGGACAAACTGTAATTTGTCTCAAACATAGCGATATCATTTGGGACTTCAATAATGAAGGACAAGAATCAAACATGTAGCCAGAATGTGGTAGTTGGATTTGTTTTCTACATGTTTTGTATAAATACACACACACACACACACACACACATCTATAGTTTATCCCAAATAAAATGTAAGCTCTTTGAGGATAGAGAATATTTCATTTTTGAGATTGTATCTCCTCCAGTGGCAGAGTGGTTAGCTCCTAATAGATACCTAATACCTTGTTGATTGATTGACTGCTAATTCATAGGATATACACCTCCTATAAACTCCATTGGCATCCACATAATATTAAAAAAAACTAGGAAAGACTAATATATTTGGTGGATCTTCATTTCATGACGGTTTGATGGAAGGATGTGATAACAGAACATGAATGGGTAAGTGACCTACCTGCATGACTAAGGAAACAACCAAAAGATTCAGTGATTCAAGTTGAACTCAATCTCTGGAAAGTAGCAAGTTTTACTTTCAGAATATTGTGGATTTCAAAGCACATGGCTATACTTTTGAAAACAAATAGACAATTTCTAAAGATTCACAATTAGTGCTTTGAGAGTGGGTAAGCTCAGAGTTTGTTCTCAGGTGTGCTAAGTAGGTCATACCTGAATCATTCTGAACTTCCCCCAAGGTGTGGAGGAGGAGAACAGGATTTATCCTGAGGGCTCCAAAGGATCCCCTGGGCCACCCTTATGTAGCCTGCTTATAGGTACAGTATTACTATGTCCAATGAATAACTGGGATTCATAGTCAGAGAGTGGGTGTCTTTGGGAATGTAGTCATAGGGAGAACTATCAACCACACATCTGGGTAAGTTATTGCCCATCAGACCCATTGACTCATAGCTCTGTGGAAGGTCAAATTTCCTCAGATGTCTAGGGGTGCCAGGCTTTATTGCTAATGTTTTGGTGGTCTTCTTACTTTTCTTGTAACCAAGTACAGGATTAAATTTTGTTACCCAAAAAATGTCTAGAATTTAGATTTTTATGTTTCTCTCTTTTTAATTGTCACTGAAAGTATCTTGTGATGAAAATTGTTCTAGAAAAGTTGGGTGAATCATTTGAGACAAACAATAATTTTGTTTCATTTGTGACAAGAACCATCATGCATGTGTGTGTGTGTGTGTCTCTGGATGTTAGGCTGACTCAGAAATTTGACCTTGGCCATTGGGCTGATTTTCTCACCTTTAACTAGTTCAGTGTCATTGAATGATGGATTTTTTTATCATCTTCATGTTCCATTGTTCTCTTCAGTGGGCTTTTAACCCTGAGGTTTTTACAAATTGAACATATTCCAAGAAAAAGTACAAAGGTGTAACTCTTGAAGAGCATACTTCAGTTACTGTTAGAGAAATTGCAGTAGGCACAAGTCTAAGGAAGGCAAACGTTCAAAGATCACACAAGCCAAAAAAGGAAAATAAAGGGCAAAGTACCATAAAAAGAAAAAGCAAAATGCCGAAAGAGGGCAAATTTTTGCTGTGAAACAATTGAATTCATCTGCAAGAGAAAAACAAAGATCTTTAGAGGAACTTAAGAGCCCAAAGAGTTTTATTATTTTTGATTACTCTTCAATGCCACATAAATTCCTAGAAATTGGAAAGAATGATGAAAAGACCAGGGAATAAAAGTTGTAAATTAGTATGGAAAAAATCCTTTTCATCAACAGCACATAATATTGAAAATTGAAAAATGATATTTAATAGACAAAACTTTTTTGCCATCAAAGCTATAACAAAACAATTATCAGAAAAAGTCTAGGTAAACCTTTCAGAATTAATTCCATTTTTCAGATTTCCCTTCCCCCAAAAACGTTTGTAGAATTTTTTTTACTTCCAATAAATATGAAAGTCTTTCCCCCTTTGAGGCAGTGATGAACTCTGATAAATATATTGATATACTGAAAAGCAGCACTACCCAAAGGGAGACAGAATATTCTAGCATCATCTTCCACCATGCTATATGTCATTAAAAAGCTAATTAATCAAAGATAGAAAAATAAACATGCTTCATTGACCAGGGAATTCACTGATTTAAATCTTATTGCTTAGCATAGTGTCTAGTGCATAGTAGGCACAATGTTGATACATTAATTTATTGACTACTAGTCAATTAAATGCTATTCAACATTTATTTGTACCTTTTATTTGCCAGGCATAGTATTTGTGCTAGGGAAATGAAACAGGAAGCAACACCTTGTCCCCTGAGAAATCCCAGAAATTCCATAGCTAGTAATTGTGGGTTTTATGACTAGTCTAATGAATCATCCATCCCTTTTCCAACATCCCTTTTTTCCAAGGATAATATTTAACTATGTCACTACACAGATACTACATAATGGTCTGTTGTTTTTTTTTTTTGCTGCCAAGATGGTATGTACGTATGCTACTGCAGGGCCTAGATTGTATGATCTAAGAATAGATGGTAGCTCAGAGTTTACTTCCTTGGTTTACAGATGAGGAAACTGAGGTTGGTGTTAGACTTATTTCTTCAAGCTTTTTCATCTCATCATTACTGTACAGGATCCAAATGATCCATCAATCTGAATACCTTTTACGAGGAAATTATGAAATTATTACAAAAGATAATTGCAATGTTATATGCCATCTGTTAAAGCATATTAATATTAAATATGAAATCAGAAGAAAAGAATGCCAGAGGTAGGTGAGGTTACAGTAGCTATGATGAAATATTCAAAAGCCAATCATATAAAAGATTAAATTGGTTTTCTTTGACCTGAAGAGACAAGTCTAAGTATAAAAGATTTGAGAAATTTTGAAGGGTTAAAGTGAAGCTTGATGTAAAGAAACTTTCCTAATTATCTTCACTTGATGTTTACTTGGTCCGTCATTCTTGATGAATTTTTTGGAGGGGTTATGTTCAAGGCAATGGAGTTAAGTGACCTGGCCAAATTCACAAAGCGAGATAATTATTAAGTGTCTGAGACCAGATTTGAGTTCAGGTCCTCCTGATTCCAGAACTGCCTATCCACTGTGCACCTAGCTAGCCTGTCCTTCATCATTGAAGAAGACCATTACATCAAGGAAGTAATGCCATGACATGCATATGAATTGAATTTGAGTAAGGGGGAGCAGGGCTGTGCTAAGTCACCTGCCTCACTGTCTTTTCCAGATCCAAATGAATTCAGTGGTCAGAGAGAGATCAGGACAACAGAAGATGGCCCTGGATGGGAGACAATCAGAGATAGTGACTTGCCCAAGGTCACACAGCTAGTAAACTGTCTTAGATCAGATTTTAACTCAGGTCCTCCCATCTTCAGGGTCAGCACATTCACTTCTCCATCTGGCTGTTCTAGATATCATGGGAAAATGGAATAAGCTGCTCTTTAAGGTAGTAAAGTCCCCTTTGCTGCAAATTTTCAAGCAAAGGCTCATGACCACTTGTTGACTGCAATATAATAGGAATTCTTTTTTAGGACATAGATTGATCTAGATTGCTATTGAGGTCATTCAAACCCTGAAATTTGATAATTCTTAATTTTTCTCATGAAAACACTGGCTAAGAAATTACACTTAACCAGAAGCCATATTCATTTGATACTGAAAAGACTGTAAAGGACAGTCACAGATACCAAAGGTATGTGGGCATAGGTACATAAACATTTATATATACATACTTATATCTGTATATCTGTATATATGTTTATATAATATTCCTGAAAATGACCAAAAAATGGTCAAAAATTCATGTTATTTTCAAAGGCCTTTTAAAATCTTTTGAAGCTTGCAGTCTTCTCTGACCATGGCCCAGCCAAGGCTGCTTGGCTGTTCTTTTATCTCTCTCTTTCTCTCTCTCTCTCTCTAACCCTTCATATGTCTTGTAACCTTTTAAATAATTTTTTTGTTTTATTTCCATCAAAAAAATAAAATAAATAAAATCTTTTTGATTGAGATAAACTACTAAAAAGGACTCCGAATCCTTTAATTCTATCTCAAATGGATGTTTGAAGATGTATGTTGGGAACCTATGCCACGTTATTTATAACATGTGTAGTCCATTTACCCCAAAAGGGTTTAAAATATGTGTAGATTGTAATTCTAATTCAGTTGTCACCCGTTGTGCCACATTTTCCTCCAAACATTTGGTCACACTAAAAGGGTGGCATCAACTGCTAAGAATACCCTGAAGTAGAAGGCTAGAGGAAACCCACCTATTCTTTTCAGGTTCTTTATACTACAAAATAGCTTTCCACATTTAAAAACTATATTATTTCTTGCTTAATTTGAAGATTCTTCCATTCTCCAACTTATCTTGAATGGTTGTTACCTTTATCACCATTATCATTCTTATTAATGAGCATTTATGTGTTCACCCAGACACTATGCAGAATATACATACACACATAGAAAAAACATGGTACCCATTCTCAAGGACTCCTATATTGATTGGTTATTATCCTTTATTCTCAAAGATGACCAAAATGACATCACTATGTTAGAATCCAGGTATAGTGTGATCAGATGTTGTCAGTCAGACAAATAGGAGTTCTGAAGGCTCCACCACAGTCCCAGCACAAATAGTCCTCATGAAAATTAGAAGTGGAGATGTCTCTAAATTTGCAAATCTCAAGTTTCTTTTGAGCTACTACAATTCTGTTCATAGAGAACAAAGCTTTCTTTGATGAGGGTATACCATGCTGAGTGATACTGTACCACTGTCATACAATCAATCCCAGAGTTCTTCAGAGAGAGACCTTGAGAGTGTCTTTGTATTTCTTCTGATCTCTATTTGAATGCTTGACTTTGTGAATTCTTCATAAAATAGGCTCATAAAGACTTACACAAACAACATGATTCTCTGTATTCTATTCTATCTTCACTTTTCTCCTTGTTAATCTTTTCCACAAGAATTAACCTTGGCCAGGAATTATGGGGTGATCTCTTTCCATTATAATGGAGATCACAGGGTCCAAGTTTTACACCACAGAGAGTGCAGCTATATGATGTTACCATACTGATCAGCCAAGAAAGAAAATCTTGCTTCTAGGGTGACTTTATAGTAGCAGAATCATTTCAAACATTTATTTTATTGACATATTGATTTGTTTGGGTTCCTTTCAACTTTTACTCCAGAAAGGTTTTTGGTTTTTGTGTGTGTATGTGTGTTTTTTGCAAGGTAAATGGGGTTAAGTGACTTGCCCAAGGCCACACAGCTAGGTAATTATTAAGTGTCTGAGGATGGATTTGAACCCGGGTACTCCTGACTCCAGGGCTGGTGCTCTATCCACCGTACTACCTGGCCGCCCCTCCAGAAAGGTTTTGAGGGCTCACTAGATCCACAAAGAAAAAAAAAATACTTCACTCTTGAGGCACAGTAATGGAATGGTTGAAGCAAAAGACTTGAATAGGGAGAGTTTAGTTCAAATCAGACCTGAGACATTTTGTGATTGTGGAACCCTGTGAAAGTCTTTAAATTCTCTTTGTCTCATTTCTTTCATTTATAAAATGAAAGGATTCAATTCCTTGGTCTTCAAGGTCCCTTCTAACTCCAAATCAACAATTTGATTATTTCAATCCACACTTGAAAAGTAGAGTCACTATTCCATTTTTACCCCTACTATTTTTTTTGTTTGTTTTTGTTTTTGCAAGGCAAATGTGGTTAAGTGGCTTGCCCAAGGGCACACAGCTAGGTAATTATTAAGTGTCTGAGACCGGATTTGAACCCAGGTACTCCTGACTTCAGGGCTGGTGCTCTATCCACTGTGCCACCTAGCCGCCCCATTACCCCTACTATTTTTATAAAGCTGAGGATACAGGTGATAGTGTAACATGGACCTTTTTGGCTCATTTCTCTGGTCTTTTTTTTTTTTTTTTTTTAGATTTTTCAAGGCATTGGCGTTAAGTGGCTTACCCAAGGCCACACAGCTAGGTAATTATCAAGTGTCTGAGGTTGGATTTGAACCCAGGTACTCCTGACTCCAAGGCCAGTGCTCTATTCACTGCGCCACCTAGCCACCCCTTCTCTGGTCTTTTTGAACTCTCAATAGTTTCTTTAAGCAGTCATTTAGAACATAGTTTTTTCCAACCATAAAGAAATGTTATGCTGAAGTCTTGTTCATTTATTTCCTGCTACCTTTTTTGTCTGTTTGCTGGAACCTAGTAACATTAATTTTCACCAAAAGGTTTAAACTGAATCTGGCTTCAAGTTGCTTAAGAGCAGGTGGTATGGTGGTATGGAAAGGACCTTGACCCTGTAAGTCTACAAGAATTAGGTTCAAATACCATCTTTGACCCTTAGGAGGTCAAATCCCTGAAGTCCAGCTGCCTAGATTTTGACTTTTCTTTTCCTCTTGTAGAATGAGGATTTTAAAATAAATAACCTCAGAGGGAAGAGGGGAGTAGGCGATAGAAGAGAGGGAAAATTATGGGAGAGAGTACTCAGATACAACACACTTCTGAGCAGGGACAGGGTAAAAGAGAGAAAGAATAGAATAAATCAGAGTGGGGAGGAGCAGAGTAGAGAGAGATACAGCTAGTAATATCATCTGTGGGAAAAATATTGAAGCAACTTCTCTGGTGGACTTAGGATAAAGAAGGCAACTCATCCCAGAGACAGAGCCATTGGAATCTGAACACAAACTGAAGTACACATTTTTTCCCCCTCTCTCACACTATTCTTGAGATTTCTCATCTTTTGGGGGGGTGAGGGGAGCTTATGTTTACTCTCACAACAAGATTATTGTAATAACAAAAAAAATGAAAAAATAAATAAATAACCTTTAAGAATCTTTTTTATTATACCTCTGAATCTATAATCCTATGATCTCTATGTAAAAGGAAGGTATAAGATGGCTTCTGGGAAAATGGGGGTTGGGGGGATGCAGGAAGCAGGGGGTGGTGGTCTTAGTTCAGAGTTACAGATCTATTACAAGGGGCAGAGGAGGACAGTATAACGCCTATAAAGAATTTTGTCTTCCTTCTAAGTTATCCGGAGGGAGTGGATTGCTTTGTCATACAGCTTCCTGAGACAAAGCCTCCACCCTTGCACAACCTTCTTAGTCTAACTGCCAGAGTACCTTTGAAGCCAGGGTTTAAATCACTAAAAATAGAAGCAGGATTACTGGTTGCAGATTGAGGGAGAACTTTTAAGACTTCTTGGTGGGTGAAAAAGAAAAAAAAGTCTCTCTCTTTTTTTTTTTTAAAGTGAGATAGTGGACTCCAAATTAGCACAGTATTTCAGTAAATCTGTCTTTTCCTGGCTGTCAGAGATTCTTATGGATTTTCAGAATTAGAAATTACAGTTAGTCTACATGAGGAGCTATTTATATTTTTTAAAAAAACACCCTACTCTCCGCCACCAATCTAAATTCAGCTCTTCGGTAGTCTGGGCATTTTTCCTGGTGCTGTCCCAAGACGAGACCTTCAGCCCTGCCTCAGCCTCCTGTTTGGCAAAAGGACGCTCTGCCCACACTTCTGGGAAGAGACAATATGTGAGAATCATAAAAGCAGGGGATAACCATTTATCTCCTTCCCTCCCACCAGTCTGTTGCTCCTTCCGCTATCTTCTCCTAGAAGCCAAACCAGACCATGCCAGGCCAGGCCAGGCCAGACCAGACCAGACCAAGACAGAAACTCATCCTTGTCTGCTTTCATACTTGTGGAGATCGTGATGGACCAATCCATCAACAGAAAACCACCCCCCAACCCACATTCTGTTGGATAATATCCGAACCTGGGGAGCTTCCTAAAGAACCATGTTTTAGACCATTCCTTCTCCCCTCTATGTGAGGATAACAGGATGTGTGAGTTTTCTGTGTTATTCTTCATCTGTGGCCATTGCTGATTTCTAAACTAGACCTATAGGGAAGCCTTAATTTCATGAAATACCCTCAAAGCACTCTCACCAACCCAGTAGATACAGTCTCAGAGGGATCCAATGAACCAACTGTTATCCTCATCTTTACTCAAGTAAACAAATGCTTTGAGACAACTATGTTGACTCACATTCTAATGAGTTAGGTTCCCAAAGCATGGTTACTAGCTCCCTTCTGGGCTCTAGACTTAGACTTGAGGCTTGAAAGGTTGTATTTCTTATGTTTTAGATAGATAGATAGATAGATAGATAGATAGATAGATAGATAGATAGATAGATAGATAGATAGATAGAAAGAGAGAGAGAGAGAGAGAGAGAGAGAGAGATGGATGGAGACAGAGCTATAGAGAGATAGAGAGATCTCTGTCTCTCTAACTAGTTCTCTGTCTTTCTATCTATATCTATCTACCCATATATAGATATGTATATCTTTATATATATATGCATATATATCTCTCAGGCCCATATATATATTTATGTATATATATATATATATGTATTTATATGTACATTTATATGTATATGTATATTTATATTTATTATATACCCATGTGCTCATTTCATGATTATAATGTTAGAAATATCTGGTCAATAATGCTTAAGTAGCTTTTAGCAAGGTATATTTATTTACTTGGTGTAGTTGATAATTGTAAATATATATATTGTAATAATATATTGATAATTTGGGTGAGTTTTGTGAAATTTATAAAAATATTTGTAATTAATATTTGTAAAGCACTTATCACAACAAAAGCATTTATTTATTTAGCATGCAATAGGTGCGAAATCAATATAATTTTCTTCCTTCTCTCCCCCCCAACAAAGTCTGTGATGTATTCTCTCTCACTAGCATATGAAGGGCAAAGCATTGAAAATACTTGCCATTTCCTAATTACTGATAGTCCTTTTCTCCCTTGTATGGAATATTCAAGAAGAGAGTAGTTTCAGCTAAATGATGAGTTCAACAGTCAGAATAAAGAGAGTTTAGAAACAAGTGAAAGGAAAGGCAATGGAGGCACCAGTTACAGAAAAATTCCTCAAGGAGTTTAGTCAGGAAGGAAAAAGATGTAGGATGGTAGCTATTAGAAATGGTCAAATGAGAAGGCTTTTTAAGGATGAAGGAGAGATGGTTTTGTTTGTAATCAGCAAGAAAGAGCCATTCAGTAAGGGGGAAATTGAAGATTTCAGAAGTTACCAGTCTGCTAAAGAAGATGGGAGGGAATGTAATGGAAGTTACCTGTTGTGGTAAACTGAATAGCGCCTCAATTAAAGAAATGTAAAAAATTGCCCTTCTGCAATCAGGACCCTATTAAGTATATGTAACATCAATTTGTAGGGCATCCAGGCAGTAGAATTAATGGATTTTCTCCAGCTCCATTCAATAGCACATGGATAGGAGGAGCAGGAGAACAGATGGTGGAAGTAATCCTAGGTTGAAGTTTGGCAAAATGTGATTGGCAATAGGACAGGGAGGCAGGGATATTGTTAATAAGAACTGGCAAGCATTTAGTTAATCCTTTAACAATTGCAAAGCATTTTAATAGATGTTATTACATTCAGTCTTCCACCCAACCTTATATGTGCTGCTGTTTATCATCGTTTACAAAGAAAGAAACCGGTGCTTCTAGAGGAGAAGTGACTTGCCCACACTTATACAGTTATTTAGTAATCCAAGGCAAGATTTAAACACATCTTCCTGACTTCTTATCTGGCTTTCTATCCAAAATAACAAGAAAGAATACAATTCTTTCAAATCATTTGCTTTCATTATATCCAACCCTTTATAACCCCATTTGGGGTTTTCTTGGAGTGGTTTCCCATTTCTTTCTCTAGTTCATTTAACAGATGAGGAAACTGAGGTAAATAGGATTAAGTGACTCACCTAGGGTCACACAACAAATAAGTGTTGGAGACTGATAATGTAAAGCCTAGAGGGATCCCTATAGCTCTCCCTTCCTATTTGAATTTGATACCACTGGTTTAGTGAACCTGGGTTAAAAATTCAACTTCTGATAATTATATCCTAGGTGACTTTGGACAAGTCACTTGATCTCCTGAGTCTCAATTTCCATATCTATAAAAATGAAGACATTGCACTAGATGAATGTCTAAGTTCTAGATCTATGATTCATTCCAGGCTGAAAACATTTGACTGATGTATAATAGCTATTTCCTTTATGCCAATGAGATCATCACTACCTATCATTTCCCTTCTGATAACTCAAATATTTTTACCTCTTCATAATTCATCCCTCAGGCCTATTTTATTTTAAAATTCATCCTATTTCAGTTTCCTTCCTGAGATTTTGAGGGTATAAAACAAAATGTCATTTGTTCCTTTGCAGACCAGGATGATTGAGATTTTGGACTGACAAATGGAGAAAGGGGAGATTGCTGCTTCCAAGGAATCAAACACCCTAGAGCTGGTATAGTCATCTCAATGAGATCAAATGCTTTTTTGGTCCTTGTTCTTTTCTATGAATAAGGGGAAAAAATGATTTACTTGAGGAAAATAAGATCTCTTGCTGTCTATTCACTGAAGCTTACCAGTCAGAGGGCTGGGTTTGGAGTCAGAGGGCATCAGTTCAAATGCTAGTTGGATCACTTGTGTCTGTGGACAATTGATATCACTTTTGGGGGGACTCTATTTCCTCATCAGTAAAATGAAGGTCTTGGACTATCTTACTGCTGGAGATTTTTTCCACCTCTAAGTCTATAATCAAAGCATAAAAACAAAGCAAGACATCCCCTGCCAACCCTACCAACAAAGCAGAGTCTTTTTTCCCTTGTTACTTAGGAGGAAAGACTCAGACATGAGGAGGAAAAGACCAAGGTCAGTCATTCTTGGTGACTCATTGGAGCAAATCACTTATTATGAACAAAAATATTATCTACCTTGCCTTGTGTACATACCTTACCTCTTTAATTAATGAAACCCTATTCCTCACATTCATTTATTTTCCTATATTTTCTTCTATGCATGGACCCATCACTTTTTTTTTAGGTTTTTGCAAGGCAAATTGGGGTTAAGCGGCTTGCCCAAGGCCACACAGCTAGGTAATTATTAAGTGTCTGAGACCAGATTTGAACCCAGGTACTCCTGACTCCAAGGCCGGTGCTTTATCCACTATGCCACCTAGCCGCCCTGACCCATCACTTTTAAAAGAGCAACCAGTTCCATACTTGGTTTTGTCAAAGAGAGACCTCAGTAGATAGATGGTGTATTTGGAACATACAGGACAGATGGACAATGAGCAGTGCCAGAGGTGAAAGAGATGAAGAATAGGACACATTGCTTTTGGGAAATTGCAAATCACTAGTACTGATCCCAAAATGCCATGCCATGCCATGCCATGCCATGCAAATGAATTGGTTTTAATTGATGGAGGAGCTCTGCAAAGTCACCAATCTTACTTTCTCCTCCAGAGCCATCTGGGTCCAGTGGATCAGAACAACTAGAGATGACCCCAATGTACAGGGAGATCTTGACCTTTTGAAACTAAGGTCTTTCCCAGGATTGTGTGGCTGAGGCAAACACGCATTCAGTGATTAAGGTTAAGTAAGAACTGAGGCCAGAAATGACCTCTTTTACCTGGTCCAAAAAAAGAAAAAAAAAATCAATCTGGGAGGGGAAGACCCTTAGAGTTTCTGGTCAAAACAGAAACAATTGCTATTTATATTCACTCTAGGCAATTACGATCCAAATGATCACACTTTGACCTTGGACTAAGACCTTGTGTTGACCAATCAATTTAAACCAATGGGTAAAATCACAATCCTTAAGAAAGAAATGTAGCCTGTAAACCCCAAAATATCTTACTAAGGTTTCAGTGATCAAAATTTACATTCCTTGGGGCAGAACATCTGGAAATAAGGCCACAATACACAGCTTTCAAGGAAAACAAAGGTCCAACTTTTCAATGTTAACATTTGACTAGTGTCATGCTATATGTCTTTGAGACCTAGAATATCAGTTTCTGAATAATTAAAACTTAACCATCCCACAGAGGACAGAGTAGAGGTGTATGGTTGCTGGGAGTAGACTAGCATATGGCCAGACTGGAATTCCCAAGAAGATAAGGGAGAAAGGGGGTCATCAGGAAATTATATGACACAATATGGTCTGATCACAAGATTAGGGATAGCAGATGGATAGCCAATGTACTCAGGATAAAGCGAGGAAGGCCTTGCATACATTGTATGGGTCTATCCCTGGCAAATTTTCAAGGGAATATCGACATAAGTCCAGGAGTGAATAAGTTGCAATTGGCCTCAATGAAATGTTGAGATCATAGATCCATGTGAATACAGGATGGACATAAGAAATGTACCCCCTCAATGTGGTAGTAGGTTTCCCTTTCCATGCGCTGCCCAGTCATTGTCTAGAGTTTCAGTGGCTGAGCTCTGGGTCTGAAATCAGGAAGATGTGAGTTCCAGTTTAGCCTCAGAGACTTGCTACCCCACTCTTTCTACCCTAAGAAAATTGGGATAATAATGGGAATAATAGTAGCACCTACACAGGTTGCTTACATTCCAAAGGGAACAAAGTAGAATGATGGGAGAAGGAAGGGGGTCGGTTATATTCACAAGAGGCATGTTGGCAAAGTGCAAAGAATCAGAAACAGAGCCAGGAGAGGAACGTAGGTTGATTCCTTCCTCAAAATGGAGCGTTTAGGAGGAGCTCGCCAGTGGGAGAAGGGAAAGGCAGTAGAGGGAAGAGAGCTATACCAGGGTATATCTGGCATATCCGTTAGGATCTAGGGAATATCTGAGGTGTAGTGGCAAAGCCCAGACAGTCAGAAACAGAACTGGGAAAGGGATACTTTTGAAGAGAAAGTAGAAGGTCAAAGAAGTAAGAATGAGTGAAAGTAAGAATAAATGAAAGAGAAGCTGGTATGGATTAGATCCATGGGAAAACACATTAGAACTAAAGCAAACAAATCATAGAATTGGTTGCCCTGGAGACCATCGGTTCCTACCACCAAAGGTCTCCAAGTGAATCCCTTGGTAACCTTTTATGGATATCTTGTAAAAGGGATCTTGATTCAGAGTTGAACTGGCCCAGATGTTCTCTGAGGTGTCTTCCAGCTCTGGGGTCTTAAGTTCAGATGTGCTTTCAAAGAACTTTTTGATAATTATTTTGGAGGGATATTGTAGGAAGAATTCCTCTTTAAGTATGAGTTGTCCTAGATACCTCCCATGTTGTTCCTTCCATTTGACAGCAGATTCTCTGAAGTGAGCAGAGGGTTCCTCAGAAAATGTTCCAGCTGTCATAATGTCTATCTGGGTGGTCAATGGCAGGGGGGCAGGAACCTACCAGAAGTCATCAATTCTTTGAGGAGAAAGGTGTTACTGGTTTTTATACTTCCCTCTATTTTACATGGCTATTTATGATGGACAGAGCACCAGGTCTGGAGGGAGAAAGACCCATCTTCATGAGTTCAGCTCTGGTTTCAAACACTTACTGGTTGTATGTCCCTGGGCAAGTCACCTAACTCCATTTGCCTTGATTTCATCATCTGTAAAATGAACTGGAGAAAAAAAAATGACAAACCACTCCAGGATCTTTGCTAGGAAAACTCCAAATGAAAAGACTCAGAAAATAATTGAATAAAAACAACTTTGTTTACTTTCTTATATAGAGAATAAGCCCTGAATAAGTGTTTGTTAGACATCAACAATAACATTTATATGACAAAGGTAGGTTTATGCAGTGGCTAAAGAAGTAGTCCTGAAGAAGAAAGATCTGGGTTCAAGTCCTGCCAGTGACCTATTGGTTGGGTAACTTCCTGAGCTAGTTAGTTAATCTTTCATTGAGCTAATCAACCTTTGAGACCATAAACAGCAGATGTGGTTGCTGACTGTTGCTGCATTGATAGAGGGAGTTTCCTCACTGGAAGTTCTGTTTAACTTTTGAAATCACAGATTTACAAAGCATTAACCCCAGCTAGGCATAGGGTGAGGTACAGGGGAGAGAACTGAGGCTTTGCTGTTGGAGTGACTGGCTCAGGGTCGCATAGATTTTAAGAATTAATAACAGAATTCAAACCCAGATCTTTCCAACATTCTTTTCCACTCCACTACTCTTTCAGGTTCAGCTCTGTTTGATTTTCTGTGGTTGTATGGAGGATCATTTAGGAAAGGTGTAAAACTAAGATCACACCTCACCATAGTCTTCCTCTCTTTCTCCATCAATTCACTTCATGGAATAGTACACTAATTTTGTTCTCAGAGAGTCTGCGTTCAAATCTTACCTGTGACTTGTACTTATAGGTAAGTCATTTAATCTCTCTGGTCCCTGTTATCTTATCTTTAAATGAGAGAGATGGACTACAAGCCTTTTAAGGCCCCTTGCAGATCTAAATCTATGATTCTATGATCCTACCACCAATGATATCAGAATAAACTACAGATTGTCAGGATATTTTAGGGTCAACCAATGATATCCCCTAGATCAAAGGATCCCCAATATTTTCAATGCACCCTTTAACTCCTTACAAAGTAATTTGTTGGGGGTTAAGGGTGAGGAATAACAAATCCTTGGTCTCCTTTCTCTCTCCTTGTAAAGAATATATAGCCCAGCCCCCCGCCGCTGCCCTTTCTCAGGTTGCTTTTGAGTTAGTCATTCTGTGTGAATCCCAGGGAAATATGGGACTGCAGTGAAAACCATGAATTTCCCATTAGTGTATCTTGAAAAACAACCACAAAATTAGAAACTGCTGATCTAACCAGAGGTATCAAGGGGTCATGAGGACCATTAAAACACTTAGTGCAATTAAATATAACATCACTTTAACAAAAGGGAAATCAAATTACAAAAAAATGGATTGTACTCATCTAGGGAAATGTCATTCCCCAACCGCCTGAGAACAATTGTCTGTTCTCTAAATCACAAAGAAGAAAATCTGTCCTAAATTTTCAATCCATCCCTGCCACTAATTAGTTGGGTGACCCCAGGCAAGCCACTTAACCCCTCTTGGGTGTTAGTTCCTTCATCTACAAAATGAGATCAGAGGAGGTAAGTTCCAAGGTCCCTTTCCAGTTCTAACATTCTAGGCCTCTTTCCAGATAAATACGCAATAGCTTGAAGTTGTGTGATTGATACTCAAGAGGATTTCCAAAAAAAGATTTTCAATTGTTGAGTGATGGTAAGGGGATAGGCCAACAAATTAATTGCATGGAACCCCGATTTATTTTTGTCAGTAGTTAAAGAGAGCTGATACATACCATGATTTATGGAGTCAATAGGGCCTATGCCTTCCTATATCATTTTTAAAACATTAAGGGCAGCATTGGAATTCAACAAATGAATGAGGTCATTTTTCCAGTGACCATTTGAAGTGATGGATTAGGGAAGACACTGGAGTAAAGAGAGCTGCCAGCTAATGAACTCAGATGATAAATAATTTGCTACAACAAACACTAAAGGGAATCATGATGCTCATTACTATTATTATTATTATTATTATTAATTAGGGTTATTTATATTGAGTCTCTCCTCCAAGGAGCCTGACCAGAGAGGGCTCTTCTAGGTGTGGGGCCATGGGCAGGCTGCTGAATGAATGCAGCTGTGTATCCCAGTAAACCATTGGAAATGAGAGCAGGGGTAGGGAGATCACAGCTGGAAGTGGTCAGTCTTGGGGAAGAGAACATTTCCATATATAGGAAGGAAAGCAAACCGAAGACCAGAGGAGTGAGAAGTATTGAAAACAAGGACCATGAAAAGTCTGTGATCTGAATTTGTGGCAGATATTTTTAATGGAAGGAATGAACTAATGAATGAATAAAGATCTGTTTCTTGTTAAATAAACCTGAGACCAGATGAGGAGACAGAGGACAGAGATAGAGAGAAGCTCATTTCTGCTCATGAAGACTGAGGCAAACTGAGGCAACAAAAAAAGTCCAGTCAAACTGAGCACTTACATGATTTTCATTTTAGAAACCCACTGACAATATGAAGTGGCATCCCCTCTAGGTCAAATCATGCCAATACCCAAGGAAAGAGAAAAAATTTCGATAAGGACATTAAAGGACATCTATTCCCAATAAACCAATGTGGGTTTTAGGAATACTCAGACACAATTTTCTAATTTAAAAGAATGACTGTAGTTTCAGAAGCCACTTTACAAAATGGCCAAGGAGGAGAATTGGAGGTTGAAATGATAATCTGTTAATCATGTCAGCAGTTGCTGGATTGCAACCAGCAATCAGAGTCTAATCATTGACATTTTCTAATAGGGTTTACTTTCCCATCTCAATTGCAGCATATGGCAGAGAATTGAAAAGTAGAGAGGATCAAGAATTTCCTTCATCACATGAGACCATATGTCATCACATAAGGATCAATGTCATTTTGTTTTCCTTTCTGAAAGAGAGTTCAATATGTATTCTTTGTCCCTTGAGGGAAATTTTAGTTCATTGTACAAGCATGGGAAGCTTGGTCTACTTAGTGAAATCATCAACCCTACAGAATAAACATAGGAAAGAGAGTAACTAGGAATTACTTTATCCTGTCTGTGGTAGTTCCAATAGGGATAAGAAAAGGATTTGTAATAGCCTTGGAATAGGAGAGTGCCAAATGAGGAAATTCTTTCTACCAATGCTTGACTGTATCATATGCCTCAGGGAGTTGCCTTGAATCACTTAAAAGTAAAATGAGTTGCCTAAAGTCAACCAGTCAGTAGGTGTCAGAGATATGTCTTGAACCTATATCTTCCTGTCATTTCAGTTGACTCACTATTCAGCAGACAACAAAGGGGATGCCTTTCATTGGGGAACAATTCAACAAATTGTGGTATGTGAATATAGAATGGAATGCTTAACCTCAAATATGAGAAATCCAAAAAGACTTGTATGAATGAGGAAACTATGCAGAACAAAATATATAGCAATAATAATATAAAGAATTTTTTTTAAAATTGAAGACACATAGGAAGTCTTTGGTCTTTTGTTATGTAATTCTGCTATATTTCATATTATATGTTTCTTCCTTAAGGATATGATTTCTCTCTCATCACATTCAAATTAGTTCAATGCACAGTATGGAAATGATGTAAAGACCAACAAACTGCCTTCTGTGGGGGGATGGGGAGGGAAGCAAGATTGGGGGGAAATTGTAAAATATAAAATAAATAAAATCTTTCTAAAATTTAAAAAAAGGAAACCAGCAACATAAAAAATTAATATATAGGAAAAACCACAAAGCCTAAAACCTCGTGTGATAATTAACACCAACAGAACTGTGATAAGCAAGAGTGGAATGAGGCATGCATTTTCAGATATCTATTCTATTTGTTTTAACTATATGTCTTTATTAATAAGAGAAGGTTCTATTTTAGTCAGTATTCAAAAGAAGACATTGTTTTTTAAAAGTATAAATATATAAATAACCTTCCTTTATTCTTCTTTTATGTGTCTATCACAAAAGAAAACTAAATAAAAATTGGGCAAAGGTCTGTTTCTCTGAAATTGAACAACTACTGTGTGCTGAGTACTTTTCGTGGTGTGATATGGGGAGAAGCAAAGAACACATTAAAGAGAGAGGAGGTAATGTTGGAAATGAAGAATCTTGAATTTAAGAAGCCTCCTCGTCATTCACTAACTCAAACTATGCTGTCTTCATTCCCTCCATCAGAAATTTGGATTCTTCATCAGAACTATCCTGGAAACTGAGAGGTGAGATTCTGCTTCAATTTGTCCAGAATTAGGACTTTACTACCCAGACACCTTTCCCAAATTATAATGCACAGAACATCTCACCCCCTCCACCTATCGTTTCCCCTTTAGATTGCTTTCCTCCACTAGAATACAAATACCTTTAGGTCAAGGGACTGAATTCTCAGTGATTAAATCAATGTCTGGCACACTATAAGACTAAATTATCTGTCTGTCTGTCTATCTATCTATCTATCTATCTATCTATCTATCTACCTATCTGTCTGTCTGTCTGTCTATCTCTATCCATCTATCTATCTATTTCTATCAGTCTATCCATCTATCTATCTCTATCTCTATCTATCCAGCTATCTCTGTCTATCCATCTATCTCTATCTCTATCTCTATCTATCTATCCATCCATTTATTGTCCATCTAAGACTATATCTTTCTATTTATCTGTCTCTGTCTATCATCTATCATCTAGAATGTGTCTCTCAATCTATCTATATATCTATATATCTATCTATCTGACTCTGCCTAACATCACTAAAATGGAGACTTAGATGACCTTTGTTATCTTAAATAGAAATTATGATCATATGACTTTATCAGTATGAACTTTTTCTACCAATTCAATTCACTTATGATGTAGCAGAAAAGCTTCCTTGAGAGTTGCCTGTGTCATATAAAATTGAATAATTTATTCAAAATCAATCAATGGACACTCATTAAGTACCAGACATTATACTAAGCAGAGAGGATACAAAAAAGACAAAAGGCAGCCCCTGCCCTCAAGAAGCTTACAATCAAATAGGGGAGATAACCTGCAGACAAATATGCACACAGTCAGCTACAGGCAGGATAAATAGCTAATAATTAACAGAGAGTAAGTCCTGGAATTGAGGACTTAGGGAAGACTTCCTACAGAAAGTGGGACTATAGTTGAGACTTAAAGAAAGCCAAGAAGTAGTCAGAATTGAGGAAGAATTGCCCAGGTATGAGACTGTCTCTGAGAAAATGTCCCTCAGAGAAAATGAACAGAACTGAACGATGGAGTTTCTTGATTGTGGAACAGTAAGATGTGTTGAGGAGAAGGTGTAAGAAGATTGGAAAAGTAGGAGGTGGCTTAGAGATGAAGGCAGACAGTATACTAGACTATATTAGATAATATTAAAATGTTTGAATTTTTAGCACCCTTGCCAACTAGAATCATAGACTTTACGATACATCTGTACCAAATGACTTGCTCTTCTTTAACATAAAACTCAGAGTCAAAAAATAGTCAAAAAACATGAGTGAACAACAAAAGCAAAAAATCTGACTATAAAGTGCTAATATGATGACAGAGAAGCTCAAAACACAAATTCAACATAAAAGGGCTATAAGTCCCAAAAAGCTAATTGAATGCAAGTTCAACAAAAATTCTACAAAAGCTAAAGAAAGAGATGAAAGCAATAGAGAGAAATGGGAAAAGAAAAAGTGATGCAAGGAAATTATGAAAAGAGAACAATTTGGCAAAAGAGAACACAAAAAATACTGAATTAAAATAATAACTCAAAAAGCATAATTGGTTAAATGGGAAAAGAGGTGCAAAAGCTTACTGAAGAAAATAATCCCTTAAAAATTCGAATTTGACAGGTAGAAGCTAATGACTCTATGTAATATCAGGAAAAAATCAAACAAACTCAAAAGAATGGAAAAAATAGAAGGAAATGTGAATATCTCATTGGGGAAAACAGTGAACTGAAAAAGAGATCAAGGAGAAATAATTTAAGAATTATTGGTATATCTGAAAGTCTTTAAAAAAAGCAGCCTAAATATTATATTTCAAGAAATTATTGTGGAAAACTGTGCTGCTATCTTAGATCCAGAGTGTAAAATAGAAATTGGAAGAATTTTCTCATCACTTCCTAAAAGAGATCCCTAAATGAAAACTGCCAAGAATATTATAAACCTAATTTCAGAGTTCCTGGTCAAGGAGAAAATATTGTAAGTGGTCAAAAAGAAGTCATTCAAATACAGTCAGGTTCAAACAAGATTTAGCAGTTTTCACATTAAAGGACTGAAGGCTTAAAATATGATAGTCTGGAAGGCAAAGAAGCTCAGACTAAGACCAGGAATAATCTACCCAGCTAAACTAAGGATAATCCTGCAAGAGAAAAAAAAAAATAGATATTTAACAAAATAGAGGACTTTCAAGCATTCCTGATGAAAATATCAGAGCTGAATAGAAACTCTGATATTCAAACACATGACTCAAGAGAAATATAAAATGGTAAAACATGAAAAAGAATTTAAGGACCCTCATAAGATTAAACTGTTTACAATCCTTAATTGGAAAATGAAACACGTAATGACTAAGAGCTATATCATTATTAGGATAGTTAAGTGGATACTACATAAGCAAAGGGTATACTGTCAGTTGATTAGTTTGGGATGGTCTCCAAAAAAACGAAGGGATGCGAAAAAGAGATGCACTGGGAGAAAGGAGAAGAAGAATGGGAAAATTATCTCACATAAAAGAGGCATGCAAAGAAGCTTTTACAATGGAGGAGAAATCAGGAGTGAAGGAGGCAGACAATGCTTGAACAAACATTAAAGATATATTCTTTTGTTAAAAAAGAAAAAAAAAACTCAGCGAGAAGTTTTGACCATTGTGTGTTATCTTAGATCCTTTGTTAAACTGAATTCTCCTTGATCATACCTTTTCTTTGACTCTCCATTTTTTGACTTGCCATTATACACATTACTATAGGTTAATATGGGTATTAATAGAAATTTATTTGAAAATTGTTTAAATTTAGGTTTCCAGGACTCTGAGCTATTAAGACTTGGTAGAATAGATTCCACTCTCTGCTTTCTGCCTAGGATTTTAAGGCATAATTTTTAAATTAATTGGGAAACAATATCAAACATTCTTATACACTAAATTCCTCCATTTCTTCTATGTAGGAAATGTTTCCAGGACATGGTGAAACTCTTCGCTTCAATTATTCATTTAAAAATTGGAGTCAGGAAGAGCTGAGTTCAAATGTGGCCTCATATTAGCTAGTTGTGTGATGCTGGGCAAATCATTCAACCTCCATTTTCTTCTGTTTCCTCAATTGTAAAATACAGATAATAACGCCTATTATGTATTTGTAAAACTTTTATCAAATTACCATATAATGCTTATTACTTCCTCTTCCATATATAACAACAGCTAGACTTCAGATAGTCTCAATGTATAGTCTTAAAGTTTATATAGAGGTATCTAGTCCCAAAGCAGAGTTTACAATCTCCAAAGAAAAAAAAAATTCTCTGGAATAAATCACTTCTTTCATCAAGCATAGGTCTTTGGACATACACAGTTCAAAGACATGAAGGCAATTGGTGGTTTTGCCCATTCCATCCTCCCTGAAAGGAGATAAATAGAGAGAACAGAGTCAAAGATTCTGCTCTCTTATAGATAAAATAGGAAAGAAAATTAACCAAGGTGATTCCAGGTGACTAGGTGACCTAGATTCTAAGCACAGTTACAACTACCTCTGATGTGGTCAAGAAATATTCAGACCCAATTAGTTTGACCCTCTTGAAAAATTGGATGTAGAGTTTATCTTCTACATTCAAAACACTTACAAATCAACGGCTATTGTAGATGTACTTGCACCTTTTCCAATAGAATCAAATTTGAATCAAGAGGTCTCTTAATAAACATAAAACCGTCCTTTCCACATGATGAAAAATGAAACACTGAGGACCACTCTCATGACCTGACTAGTCTCTTGGGTGAGAAAAAGGACGAAGCACTCTGATCCATGTTTCAGACAGCTACAAAAGTAAATGATTGCTAGCTCTTAACTTATTAAATTTCCAAGGACAATTAAGAGAACAAGCTCCTAAAATATCTGCCCCCACCATCTCCACTACCACAACCACCATTATTGGTAGGTTGATGTCAGGGATTTACTGGAACTAGCTTGAAACTGAGAGTTATCATTAATAACTCAGAAACTTAAATAGAAATGCATCCTGGCAAGTTTTCTCTTAACATAGAAAAGCAAAAATTAACATTATCTGTGCTGTGCTATATTTTATTTATTTTATTAAATATTTCCCAGTTATATTTTAAACATTCAGATGGCAGTAGCATAGACTCTGGCTGTGAGCTTGATCCCTCTAGTCCAAACTGAAGAAAATGATGGAGAAATGTTAAAATTGAAGATTAACCTTAAAACTGTTTCATGCATTGTGTTTTCCTCCAGAACGTAATTGTTAAACAGTCCAGGGCAATGCTATATGGCTAAGCAGGCAAACTCTTAGCACCACAAGCTCCAGATTGTGTTTCTTTGCTAAATAATTGCTACACCATGGTCTTTTTTCCTCTATTAAAATATCACTAAATATCACTACCTCTCACAGGTGTTACATGAAGATAAAATGACATCATATTTGAAAAGCAATTTGCAAACTTGGAGTACTATATAAATCATCATCATTATCATCACCACCATCATCATCTTCATTATTATTATATAAAGTATCATATAAATATAGCTTCTTCATCATCATCATTATAGCTTTCCTAACCTATTTAATTTTTCAAATTCCCCTTTTCTTTTTATTAAAGAACCAATGAAGTTCTAAAAAAGACAAAGAATATTTTATTGTACCAGGAAGGAAGGTAGAAAGGAAGGAAGGAAGGAAGGAAGGAAGGAAGGAAGGAAGGAAGGAAGGAAGGAAGGAAGGAAGGAAGGAAGGAAGGAAGGAATGGAGGAAGGGAGGAGGGAAGGAAGGAAGGGAGGGAGGGAGGGAGGGAGGGAGGGAGGGAGGGAGGGAGGGAGAGAGGTAAAGAAAAGAAGGAAAGAAAAAAAGAATTCCCCTACAATATATCTAATAAGGAATCATTAGACTGTGAGTTCCTTGAGAACTGGGATTGGTTTTGAAGAGGAAGGACAGGACTGAACCTGGGAGCAAGAAGACTAATCTTCATGTGTTCAAATCTAAACTTGAACACTTATTAACTGTGTGATCCTGGTCGAGGTCACTTTACCCCTGTTTTCCTCAGTTCCTTCACCTGTAACATGGGCTGCAGAAGGAAACGGCAAATCACTGCAATTTATTTGCCAAAACAAAATCCAATTGGGGTCATGAAAAGTTGAATACAAATGAGGTGATTCAACAACAATAAAGAGAAGCCCACTTCCTCCTAAGGAATTCTATTTTACATTATGATAACCTGAACAGTTTTTCTCTTTGCAGTTTCTCCCCATCATACCAAAATGAATAAATTTAAATCATTTTCCTCATAAACACCTTTTCAAGTTCTTGAAAATAGTTCTCTTTACTCTGGCCTCCCTATCTCTCCCCACATATCCTACAACCTTCTCTTCTCCAGGCTAACTGTTTTAACTGTTCTTCCTATGCCGTGAACTGAAGCCCATTTCCATCTTGTTGACTCTCCTTTGGACCCTCTCCATACTATGAATGACATTAATATACATAGCATCCAGAAGTGAACAAAATAGCATGTTATCTGACCAGGACTTAGTGTAGAAGCCTAGTCACCTTCTCATTCCTTATTTTTCAAGCAACAGCCTCCTTCCAGGCCCTCAGATTCACAGCCTAGGAGTCCCTTGGACTCCTCACTATAACTCATCAGCCATATCCAAACTGTTGCCCGAGGTCTTTTTGATTTCATCTATCCAACATCCCTTCTCTCCTCCTCGTTCCCTCATACCTGGACTCTTTGCAATCGGTTGGTCTGCCTGATTCAAGTCACTTGAATCCATCCTCCAATCCATCCTCCTTTCAATCACCAAAGACATTTTTCTGAAACAACTGTCTCTCATGCTAACTACCCTCTACTCAAATTCCAGTGGTTCCCTGTAACCTCCAAAATACTCTACTTCTCATTCAAAGCCCATCATAACCCCCTTCTATCTTTCCGGTCTACACCTTCCTACCCAACATATACTTTTCAATTCAGTGATTCTGGCCTCTTCTCTGTACCACGAAGAAAACTTGCCATCTTTTGACTCTGGATGTTCTCTCTGGATGTCTTCCATAACTGAATGTTCTTTCCTCTCCACTCTTTCATTGGTTTCCTTTAAGTCCAACTAAAATCATATCTTCTATAGGAAACTTTCCTCAACCCTTTCTTATTCCAGTGCCTTCCTTTTATTTTTTTCCTCTTTATTCTGTACAGATCCCCCATTAGATTGAGAGCTTCTTGTATCCCTCAGAACTTTATATATATATATATAGTAAATTCTTAATGTGTGCTTATTGATGAAGTCCAATGATTGTGGCTAATGTGTGTATGTGTGAACACATGTGTTCATACCTGTTTGAGTATATGCAAATGTGTGAACATATATGTATGTGTGTATTCTATTTTTTACCAAATTACTGTTTGATCAGGGCTTCCTCATTATCTAATTGTGAAACTGATTTTTCTAAACTGACTTTTCCAGGGCTGGGGGAGATTAACTGTCCCTGAGATCAGGGGCATGATATCTGAAATTCCAGGCCATTGACTGAAGCAGACCAGTGTCAAGACATATGATAAGATGACCCAGGTTGACTGCAAGCAATGACATTAGTGACTGTTCCTTGAATCGAGTCATCTGACCTGCTCTCAAATCACCTAACCATATGAACATCTAGGTCACTGGTTCTTAAGAGTGGTCTGGGTAAACCCTGATAATCTCTAAGAACCTTTTTTGGTGTCATGTGAGATCAAAACTATTTTCATAATAATGTTGATTTTTTTTATTTCTAATGTGATAAAAATAAAAATCACATTATGGGTGGAGAAAGACTCAGCAATAATTTTTAAGAGTAAAAAGGAGCGGATAGCTAGGTAGTGCAGTGGATAGAGCATCACCCCTGGAGTCAGGAAGACTTGAGCTCAAATCTGGCCTCAGATATTTAATAATTGTCTACCTGTGTGACCTCAATGCCTGAAATAAATTAAAAAAAATTTTTTTTTCAAAGAGTGCAAAGGGCCAAAGCCAAGAAATTTGAGAAATCCTGCTCTAATAGTAGCTAGAATTTAGAAAGTCTTTTAAGGGTTGTGAAGCACTTTTCAAGTATGGTCTCAGCCTCTCAATAACACTGGAGGTAATTATTTTATTATTAACAATATTGAAAATAGCCACAACAATGGCAATAATATTTATATAATGTACTAAATTTAGCAAAAGACTTTACAAATATTATCTCATTTGATCTTCATAAGAACCCTGGGAAGTCCGTGCTATTTCTATCTCCATTTTACAGATAAAGACACTGAAGTATACAGAGATTAAGTGACTTGGCCAGGATCATAGAGCCAGTAAGTGTTTGAGGCTGAATTTGAATTCAAATCTTATTAAACCCAAGTCAGTAGGCTAGCTACTATATTAGACTGTTCTCTAACTTCTAAGAGGAAGAAAAAGAAATGCCACATTTTGCAGAATAGAAAATTAAGGGACCAGAAAATAACAAATGAATTCCCCAGAGTTAATAAGTATCTGAGGTAAAAACTGAACATGCATTTTCCTGACTCCAAGCCAAAAGTTCTGTATGTTTTTGCATTACCTAGTTGCCTATATAATCTAGAACTCTCCATTCTTTTTCATGAATACCTGAGATAGCCTAAAAAAAAGTTTTGCTAAAATTAGGAAATAACAATGATATTGCTACAGTGGATAAGATAGAAAACATGTAAGAAGATAAAGTCCTTAATAAGTAGGAATAGTTCATTGTTAGTTCTCCTTTGCTATTTTGTGGATTTAATTTTCTGTCCTCTTTTTTAACCCAAACGACTAAAGATTTGTCAGTTTTTATTAGTCATTTCAAGGGTTGAGCTTTTGGTTTTATTTATAATTTCCATAGGTTTTCTGTCTCCAGTTTATTTCTCTATTTTTTTTATAATCTCATCTTTTGAGTCTATTTTGGTCTTCTTTCTTGGCTTTGCAATGTTTTAAATGCATATTCAGTTCATTAATCCTCTCTTTGCCTATTTTGTTAATATATGTTTTCAGGCATATAATTTCCCCCAGGAGGACTGCTTTAGCTGCATCACAGAACTTGTGGTATGCTGTTTCATTCTTATCATTCATCGTAACTTCTCAATACTCATTCATGGTTACTATCCAAAGCCCTAGACATTGGAGGATTGTATCTCTGTAGACATCCAATGATTCTTATCCTGGATTCTGTGAACTTAGTTTCAAAACAAAATTCCAATGAACTATATTTCAATATAATTTGGTTTTCTTTGTAAACTAACGTATTTTGGTTTTTGCACTTTAAAACCTGAGGAGGGGGCTTCTCACCAGAAAGCCAAAGAGGTTCTGCCCATAACACACACACACAAAGGGTAAGAACCTCTGTTTTATATCATACTTCAAAAGTTTCTCGATCTTGGAGCAATTTCCCCTTTCTTTCCTACCCTTTCTCTGAAAGTGCAATTACTCTAATAGTCTGTCATCTCTCAGGATTTACAATTCATCTATTAGGTACTCCTTTATCAAGGCTGCTTTTCCCACAGAGCCTTCCATTTCTAGCCTCTGTAAATCCCCTGGATCTGACATTAGACTTGATTTTACTGCTAATATAATGAAATGGAAGAAGGTTTATGCTTTTTTCCCCCTCTCCTTCTTCTTCCAAGTAAACTTGATCCTTATAAAATGTCCTTGAAGGGACCTGGCATTCCTGGAGAGTTGAACTTTTTATTTAGCCTTTAGACAAGCTACATCTAAACCATTGGAATTCCAATGGTTCCTGCCCTCCTGCTGGTTCACCCCCCACATGATAAAGCTAACATAAAAATGGGAATTTATCTTCTCAAGCCAAGGTTACTTTTATCAGAGATAATAATAATGACTAACATTTATATGGCACTTTCAAGATAATATTTTGTTTGATCATAGGAATGAAGAACAGTGAGTTAAACACTCTCAATCTTACAGATAAGGAAATGTGGTCCAAAAAGATTAAATGACTAGTCCAGGGTCATGCAGTTTAGCACGTATCTGAAGCAAGATTTGTATATAAAAGTTCTGAATCCAAGTTTCTTTTATGCCATACTTCCTCTTAAATCTGAGGATCTCCTTCAAATCTTGGTTTTATTACTTATCAAATCTCGCTCTAGCTATGTAACCAATCCTGGCTTAAGTTTCCTCATCTTTCAAAAAAAAAAGTGGTGAAACCAGACCATCTTTCAGTTCCCTGACTGATGATGATAATAATGATGTTTGTCCTTTCTCAAAGAAGACCATAACATCAGGGAAGTGATGCCATGACATACAT